>NW_011361482.1:3520-7071 GCF_000735185.1 Notothenia coriiceps
GCTAAGCTAAAGGTGGCTAATGTTGGGCTATAAAGGAACTACAGCACGGTCACATGACTTCACGTCACCACTGCTAAGCTAAAGGAGGCTAATGTTGGGCTATAAAGGAACTACAGCACGGTCACATGACTTCACGTCACCACCGCTAAGCTAAAGGAGGCTAATGTTGGGCTATAAAGGAACTACAGCACGGTCACATGACTTCACGTCACTGATGTTAGGTGTAATGTTTAGTCGTCTCATTCAGAAACTTTGTTAGCAGCCTCCGTTAGAATCTCTTCAGCTTGTGTAAAGCACAGACCTTTTTTCAGGATAAAAACCAAATAGCCTACACCCAGACGAACAGGAAGTTGTCAAATTCTTGATATATTTTTTTTCGGGTTTTACTACTCTTTCCTGCACCTTGAGACTGGATCTTTTTGACGCTGTTACGATTCTGAACTGTTGAAGTGAGTTTTGGTCATGAACTGTCTCCTTTACACCCCAAAAAAGGTTTCTCCCCACTTCACCAATTAATGAGCGCTCACTCTCCCCTGCCTTTGTCTCCCTGTGGTGAGGTGGCATACTTTAATGAGCGCTCTTATCATTATCAAACCAACAGAAATATGTAGGCCATGGCCAGCGGCTCTTTGTCGCTCAGTAACCCGCTGACAGGCCACCATTATCGCAGACTGGCTGACTGACCAAAGTCTACCCTATTAAAGCTTCAAAAATAATAACACTGTAGTGCCAAGTGTTGGGACAATGACCCTGAAAATGGGTTCTTTTTTCATGTGTTAGTTTTCCAATGCGGTCTTTAATAAGTCAAGCACACCCTCATATGACCCCACACTCAGGGGAGGAAGGAGGTGCTGCTGTAGTCATTGATGCTTTGTTATTGACCCTTTATACATGATGCCAAAAACTCACTTTCATGCGAAGTCAAAGTCTCTTCTCTGTTTTTGTTTCGGGGCTCTGAGGGGAGTCACTGACCTCCGTCCTTCATCAACATGTGGAAGAATGTAAGCACAAAGTGACGTTTATTCCAAAAATATTCTTGTTGGACTCACAAAAATGTCATTATTCATTAAACTGATCCTGTTTGATAATAAAATGAAGCTCTAATGTAGTATTGATTCATCTTGATTGATCTATAGGCCTATACATATTCATACGAATGTTACATAATATAAATCAGCCGTTAACCTCAGAAAGCATAGCAATAAAAGTGGTCAATTACACAATCCTGTACACACCGATGTCAACAACCTGCAGACTTTATCTGACACACTCTTGGATCGAAATGTTTTATAACTCAATGTGTGTTTTTTAAACACGACACATAACAGAGTCTGATATTTTATGTAAGGAACTACAGCACGGTCACATGACTNGTTGGACTCACAAAAATGTCATTATTCATTAAACTGATCCTGTTTGATAATAAAATGAAGCTCTAATGTAGTATCGATTCATCTTTGATTGATCTATAGGCCTATACATATTCATACGAATGTTACATAATATCAATCAGCCGTTAACCTCAGAAAGCATAGCAATAAAAGTGTGTCAATTACACAATCCTGTACACTGTTTTATAACTCAATGTGTGTTTTTTAAACACGACACATAACAGAGTCTGATATTTTATGTATTTAAGGCGGATAAATGTTTAGTTGATCAGGTCGTGCATAGGATTGATCCGTTTTCATTTCTGTGATTTTGCACAGCCTCAAATACACCAGTGTTATTTTAGTTCACATGTATTAAAGGTGGGGTAGGTCATTTTGGAGAAATCAGCTCGAGTGCGCTAGAATTTGAAAATACACAGGCGGAACAAATCTGCCCCTTCCTCACAGAGCCCCTCCTCCAACACACACGAACGCACACATGACCAATGAGGGCACGAGATAAGTTTGTGCACAGATGGAAGGCTGACAGGCAGGTAGGCCATCCAGTTACTTTAGCCGGCTCAGATGATTGGTCGTGCTTTACACAGCGCCACGGGTTCCACAGATACATTTTTGTATGGATTTTTGTCAAAGCATTTCAGATATTCATTGCTATCTGGATGTTAACAGCATTCCATGGAATATAACAACAAGTGTATCTCGAGCCGGTTTCTCAAACGTACCTACCCCACCTTTAATGCTTAACTTATATAACTTCAATTTCTCTTGTTTGTTTTTATTAAAGTTGACGGGTGTTACGGTGTTTCATTTAACATTTATTTGAGATGTCTTCTCGCTCACTAGCAGGCGGAGGTGGAAGAAGCCACTGTAAAGGCATTTATAACACGTTGTCTTTTTATTTATTTCGTTTTACTCACATTTCTGATGACTGGTCTGGCTTGTGATGATTTGTTAGTGATCAACAAAGAAAAAGGCCTTAACAAAATCAAACAAATCCAAACAAAAGAGGCAAATAAAATGAAAAACAAACGTCTTTCCTTGTTTACAAATTATGTAATATAATTGAACGGTTAAAAACTAAAGAAAGCCTCTTAAAGGCTGGCGCTGTGGGAATTGTAGTCTTTTATATCCCCTTGACTAATAATATTGCCACCAGGTGACAGAATTACCTTTCCACATAAAAAACTAAAGTGACCAGATGTCATGTACTTCACGTGTCCTGAAGCCATGTAGATAAATATGACTGTGTGTGGCTTACAGTAAGTGATGTGTCCAGACATGAAATCAAAAATCGTGAGACAGACTTTTATTGTTTATGTGTGTGCCTTGGCACTCCCTTTATTTGTGTGTACACCACACCTCATACCTGATATTCAGCTAGGCTAATAACATTTGCCAATTTGATGCAGGAGGAACATCAATGAAGGCTTCTGAAGCGATTCATGTCAAAAAACATTCCCAGGATTCATTTATCTGAAAGCAGACCTGATCAAAACACTTATTTTCTTATCGCTTTTCACACAACATGGATTATATCTAATTTCAGTAAATTATTTATTCAAACCATATAGTCACAATATCCATCCATCCATCCATCTTCTCCCGCTTATCCGTGGTCGGGTCTCGGAGGTAGCAGTTCCAGCAGAGAGCCCCAAACTTTCTTTTCCCCACATCAACCAGCTCTGACTGGGGGATCCCAAGGCGCTCCCAGGCCAGAGAAGAGATATAATCCCTCCACCTGGTTCTAGGTCTACCCCTTGGTCTCTTCCCAGCTGGACGTGCCTGGAACACCTCCCTAGGGAGGCGCCCAGGTGGCATCCTAACTAGGTGCCCGAACCACCTCAACTGGCTCCTTTCGACGCGAAGGAGGAGCGGTTCAACTCCGAGTCCCTCCCTGATGACCGAACTTCTCACCTTATCCCTAAGGGAGACACCAGCCACCCTGCGGAGAAAACCCATCTCGGCCGCTTGTACCCGCGATCTCGTTCTTTCGGTCATGAGCTAATCGTTCCATCAAAATATTAATATTAATATATTTAGAGTATTAAAATGCAATACAAATAGGTGTGTCCTATGCGGCCAGTGTAGTTCTTTGACCCAGCATTTATTTTTGAGTGATTAGGTCACATGACCTGGAAGGTATTGAAGAAATAAGCTACC
>NW_011361482.1:7131-8752 GCF_000735185.1 Notothenia coriiceps
GATCTCGTTCTTTGGGTCATGACCCATCCTTCATGACCATAGGTGAGGGTAGGAAGGAAAATGGCCCGGAAGACAGAGAGCTTTGCCTTCTGGCTCAGCTCCCTTTTCGTCACAACGGTAATGATTACCGAGGACCCGGACACAGCTCTCGCTTTGGGGGTACAGATATTCAATGGCCCTGAGTAGAGACCCCCTCACCCCATACTCCCGCAGCACCTCCCACAGTGACTCCCTGGGAACCCGGTCATACGCCTTCTCCAAGTCTACAGAACACATGTAGACTGGATGAGCGTACTCCCAGGCCCCCTCCAGGATCCTTGCGAGAGTAAAAAGCTGATCCGTCGTTCCACGACCAGGACGGAATCCGCATTGTTCCTCCTCAATCTGAGCATTGTTCCTAGTCAGAATATGCATAATTTAATTTTTTAAAACATTGATTCATTTATCAAAAATATGAAATAGAAACTTAACCTAAACTAAATATGATATCCAGGCAAATAATGTCGTCTTTTTGTTTTTTACTTGTGTTCAATTAATACACACAGAAAGCAATGGTTTCACCCTTCGTCTCTCCATTTTTCTCCCGGTAAAAAACAAACATATAACAATACAGTGGATTTTTATAGCACGTTTCCTAGTGCTCAAAGACCCTTTACATAAAATCAGAAATAGTACAAAGAAAGAAAAAAAAATTCACAGTAGGCATAATCGAAGTGCAAGTAAAGTGTGTGTGTGGGGGGGGAGAGATTAAAATATGCTCAAACTGGTGCAATCCCACCCTCGCCTGTTCAACATATAATAATCACCAGGTAACAAGGACCTCATTAAAAATACAAACATAAAGGATTACTTTAAATTATATGTCACTTGTTGGATGCTTTTATCCAAAGAGACATACTGTGGACAATCCCCACAGGAGCAGTTTGGGGTGAAGTGTCCCAGGGACACAACGACATGCTGACTGCAGTGGGGTTTGAACCTGTGACCCCCTGATACCAACACCAATGCTCTACCCACTGCACCACACGCCTCCCAAATAAAGTAATAACACTAAATAAATGTTAGGGTCACATGTGTTTAGGACAAGGGTACCAGGTCCCATCACCTCTGCCTGTCTCACTGCTCTCTGCCTCCCTCTCCAAACCACCACAATGATACCGGATCAATCACTGAAGCTTATTTCATAACTCTGGAACTAAAGCCAGAATGTTTGTTTGTTTAACTGAGTGTTTTATCAGCTGTGCAGAGGGCACATGGCTTCACAGTGAAGCAGGCCGTATCACACACTGATCCTGAGTGTGTGTAACATGTGGTTAAATCCTGCAGGCTGTCCTCAGCTCACCTCTCAGACCTGGCTGTTTGTCTGCCAACTTAGTCACCTGAGTGTCAGACACACACACACACACACACACACACACACACACACACACACACACACACACACACACACACACACACTTGCATCATAGGTATTCTGTTTTTTTTATAGGAGAGGCAAGTCTTGTCTCATTGTTATTGGCCTTCCTTTTCTTCCTTAAGCAAATGGTGTGTGTGTGTGTGTGTGTGTGTGTGTGTGTGTGTGTGTGTGTGTGTGTGTGTGTGTGTGTGTGTGTGTGTGTGG
>NW_011361482.1:8773-11942 GCF_000735185.1 Notothenia coriiceps
GACTAACCTGCCCTCTGGCTACACTTGAGTTATTCTGCTCCAGTAGTAGAGAAGCACTCTCTCTCTCTCTCTCTCCCTCTCTCCCTCTCTCTCTCTCTCTCTCTCTCTCTCTCTCTCTCTCTCTCCGTGGTTTGGAGACCTTTCAGATTTTGACTCGACAGTTTTACAGACTTTAAAGAGGTGGTGTTGGTGGATAGACAGGACTTGGCAGAAGGAGAGAATGTTACATAAAGCTGCTGCTTTTAGCTCAGTCACTGTTTCCTCCTCAGACTGAAGAGAGAGGAGAGCAGCAGTCTGCCACCGTCTGATCTGCTCTTAGTGAGTAGGAGAACAGAGTGTCTTCATGATACAAGTCTTTAGGATACCAAGTCTTTAGGATACCAAGTCTTTAGGATAACAAGTCTTTAGGATACCAAGTCTTTAGGATACCAAGTCTTTAGGATACCAAGTCTTTAGGAAAACAAGTCTTTAGGATAACAAGTCTTTAGGATACCAAGTCTTTAGGATAACAAGTCTTTAGGATACCAAGTCTTTAGGAAAACAAGTCTTTAGGATACCAAGTCTTGAGGATACCAAGTCTTAGGTTACCAATTCTGTAGAAAACCATGTCTTTATGGACCACATTAATATTCAGTCTTTTAGGACAACAAGTTGGAGGTATCGATATCTATCTATACCAAACCGTCAACAGTGCAAGTTAAGATGTCACGTGTGCTGGTAGCTGAACGTTGGGCCAACACTTGAGCACAGACCCAAATGAAACAGCACATGTCAGTGATGTCGGAGACGAGTCCACCTTCATCAGAAACTGATATCTTCATCTCAGTTTGCTCTGAAATAAAAGCAACATCTTCCTCTCTTCTGCTCTGAAGCAACCCAGCACATTTCACTCTAAATCAAACCTACGTAGACCTAGACTTTGTAGAAAATATTTTCCGAAATAAATAAAGTTCTATCTTATCTTAGACACTGTCTCATGAAATGATATATTGATGTGATCCATGTTAGGTCTTAAAACAGACTCAAAATAACCAAATAAAGCCGGTCAGGTAGCATCGGCTAGCTCATAATGCATGCTATCATTGTCCACAGTGCTAAGGGTGCCCAGGCTTTGATTAGGAATCATAATCCTAAGTCTTTGAACACACCTCTGCTGCTGTTGCTGAACGTTTGAAGCAGAGGACAGAACTTGAGCTGATTATCTTTCCCTCTGATTCTCCTTCTCACCTCTCTTCTCTGTCTGTCTACAAGTGGACATCCAATATCTTGAGTATGTTAATCTGTTGCCAGGGGAGGTCCTCAGACTGCTTTCATGCATGTCAACAACATTCAGCAAATGCAAAATATTCGGCACTAAACATAACCTGCATTGCTTTTTATTCCCGGGGGTGTAATGGAAACACATACATACATGCATACATGCATACAGTACATGGAGTTCATTTGGGCCATAGACTTGTGTGTTTGTTTTGAATTGGCAACGCTCTTATAAAAGGCAAAAAAACAAGAAGGCAGCGCCAAACCAGAGGCTTAACAAACGTAGTTTACAAACCTATGGCAGATCAAATTGAATAGATCCACTTAACAGTGTTTATAAGGCAGAAAACCTTTCAACATTTCAACAGTTTTGAATAGCACAATTCAGCAAAAACACTTCTGTGAGGCTCGAACTGACTGTGACAAATGGATTATGTTGTCACTTCATTTGGATGACTTGTTGGATGTTAATCGTATTTACCTTCATCAAATCACATGTGAATGAAACCAGAGCAATGAGATCCAGTGATTTAAATATCTGAGAGCATGTATTTAGCCACCCTCTGATCTATATGTAACCAGTCATGTCACACGGCTGTAAACATAACCCTGTCGAGGAATAAACACTGATTTAACATGCACAATTCAATATAGAGAATGCAGCAATGTTTATCGGGCATAAAACATTTATTTTTTAACATTTCTAACAGCTTTAAATGGCACCATCCAGAGATAACATCAGAAGACACTTCATCTTTGTGACCTGTTGGATGTTAATCGTATTTACCTTCATCAAATCACATGTGAATGCAGCGATGATTACCAAAGTCCTTCACTGATTACAGACATGCTGTATCTCAGGATAAGCTACTGTTGTCTCTGTGTTTGTGAAACCAAGAGGTACAATCTGAAATCAATGGGCTAGATTACCCTGTTGAGAGGACGCTCTCACTGTGACAGGGCAAACAGAGACTCCGTGTTCCTGGTTCCTCGTTGATATGCTGCTAATGTTTGTTTATGTTTTCCTACAACAGCTGATAGAAGCTGATTGACAGCTGGCAGAAAGTCCGACGAGTTTCAAAGGGCAAAATTCAGCTGAGGTGATCTGTGGTGTTTCAAACTGAGGACACATACACGTCTGTACTAGGACATTATTCAACTTTATTAAAATATATACATGTGGTTCCTATTTCTAACCTGACCTATCTTACCAAGTATTTAGCATAACAAGTCTAACCAAGTACATCGATACCAATTATTTAGGATAGCAAGTCTTTAGGAAAACAGTTTCTTAAGGATATCAAGTGTTAAAGAAACAAGTCTTTAGGATACCAAATCTTAAGGGTAAAACATCTTTAGGATACCAAGTGTTTAAGACCACAAGTCTTTATGGTAACAAGTCTTTGGGCTAACAAGTCTTTAAGGAAACAAGTCTTTAGTTTACCTAGGCTTTAGGTTACAGAGTTTCCGGGATACCAAGTTATTAAGGCCCCGGCCCCACGAGGACGAGAACGGTCGTTTGCGTTACTGTTTAGTGTCATATAGACCGTTCGGCCACATGAGGACGACCGAATATGACAGTAAACAACTGCGAAACGATAACGGGTCCCGACGGCATACGCAACGCTCTGGGGGGTCCAACGGCTCCGTGTGTCGCCCTAAATACCGCCTCTCCCCACCTCTGCTGCTCACCCCCGCGTCAAAGTAAACTGCACACTGAATTCAGATTATTTATCTTTCTTACACAAATATTTATTTTTACTGTCGGGCACGCTGCTCTGGTAGGAAAACAAGTCTTTAGGATACCAAATCTTTAGGAAAAAATGTCTTTAGGATAACAAGTCTTTAGGATACCAAGTCTTTAGGATAACAAGTATTTAGGATACCAAGTCTTTAGGATAACAAGTATTTC
>NW_011361483.1:0-6309 GCF_000735185.1 Notothenia coriiceps
GTGACGTATCTCCAACAAGGTGTTTGGGGAGGTATTTTCTGTGTTAGAGTTTTACTCGCTACAGGGTGTACTTTGAGGGTTTTGACTCTGCAGACCGTTTACATGCATAAAAACCTTCAAAACACACAAGGGGATGGGTAATAACCGGAAAAGTAAAGTACCAAAAGTAAAAGTACATTGGTCCATTTCAGAATAATATATATGATATGTTTTATAATGATTGATCATTAAAGTGTTCTCACAGCTGGTAGAGGTGCAGCTAGTTTGAGTGACTTTGTATACTGCAGGGTAGCTTGTGAATTTACTCCAGGTGGAACTAAAGTCTGATTTAACACTTGATTATATTTCACATCATTAATCCAGATCTGTAAAGTAACTAAAGGTATTAAATACATATAGTGGACTAAAAGTAAACCATTTACCTGTGAACTGTAGTGGGGTAGAAGTACAAAGTAGCATCAAAGTCATGTGAAGTAAAAATATCTCAAAATTGTACTTAAGTACAGTACTTGAATAAGTGCTTAGTCATGTGATCATGTGCTTAATCATGTGATCATTTCTTAGTATTTGATCCTTCAACTTGGCCTCAGGAAATGCAAGGACTTCACAGTTTTGGCAACAAGTTTGGAGAAAGCAAATCGGAGGCTTAAAAAGAGACAGGGAGGTGCATCTTCATCATCTTCATCATCTAGCATGCAATAAGTGTAAATAGAGGACAGTGAAGGAGACACTGAGGAGGACCACGCTTCGTGTGGGGTGAGTACCAAACGCTGTCTCCTGGTACTCATCTGAGTAACTCACTAAAAAAGTTATGTGCACCCCTGGATATAAAGGCAAGATCACTGGAAGAGAAAAACAGCTTGATTTTGGCAATGGTACGAAGCTGGAAAAAACTGGCTTTAACTACTGCATTGATCTGCTCGACTAGCAGGGGATGAAGGAAAAGTGCCCATGTTGACGGAGAAGCTTATGTTTTTGAGGTAGGATGTGAACCAGTCCAGCAGTGCCATCAATAACAACCATGTAGTGGAGAAGGTATATTAAGATGTCATGATCCACTGTATGGAACGCCACGCTGAGGTCAAGAAGATCAGGGATCAGTCACCGGAGTCAACAGAGAGGAGCAGGTCTTTCAACAAGGCAGACTCTGTGCTATGGTGTGGCCTAAAACCTGACTTAAATCTTTCCAAGATGTTATTTTACTGTAGATGGGGCTGTATTTGACTGAGAACAACCTTTTCAAGAACTTTTGAGTCGTTTAAAAAAAATCTAATTAATGTCTAACAATACGAAACCATATCCAAATAAATAAAGAATATGCCTATATAGTCTTCTATTTTTTTAAGGATTGTTTTTAAGCAACTTCTTGTTGTTTGGGTGAAAATTAAGGTTGGTTTTGAGACTCTCTATAGCTCAGGGCCTCTCCCTTAGGGGGAATGCACCATGAATTATCCAAATCCATGTTGTTGGCTTTACAAATGTGGAAGTGTAGACATGTGCAGCGGTGACCTGAGCAAGCGGCAGAAATGTCACACACTTCATTTGTGTGGCAGTAAAAAGCCTGGCTGTCTGGGAAAATATCGATCTGACAAGATATTACAGAGGAGAGGAAGAGGAGGAGGCCGTCAGGAGCATGACACTGAAAACAGCTGGGGCTCTCTGTCTCTCTTCCCTCACTCCTTCACTGACTTCCTCTCTCTCTAACCTGCCCTCTCACCCCCCCCCCTTCTCTCTCTTTAATCTCTCCATCTTTGTTATCACTTTCAACTTCCCTCTCCTTCTGTCTCTCTCTTCTTACCCCTTCACCTACTGTATATCCTTATGGTTTAAAAGTGTTCCATTTCATACCTAGTTCTTCTGACCCCACCCTTTAAATATGTGTGTGAATCCTTTTCCTAGAGCATGCAGTGTTCATTTGAAAACATGATTTACAAAGATCACACCTCAGAACAACTTTCCTAAAATGAGCAAGTGAGAAAAACAATATTCAATCTACTGAAAATATTTTCTCTTACATAAAAATAAAGCAGAAGAGAGAAAAAAACTCTTGCATTGCACACATTGGTGTTAACATAACAATGTTGACTTTGTAATAATTAAATAATTTAAAAGACACTTTAGTTTATTCCGAAACTCAGTGGGTGGCAACTGGCATTGTGTGAACAGTTGATGTGCACAACTGTAAAAGAGGAAACCAATATTTTTGGGGGGTATTTTTGTAGCTTTTTCAAATAAAGGTACATATCATATACTGATATCATATACTGTAAGTGAATTATGCAAATCTTAATAATCCCTCCGTAAAGCATAATAATATTTGGGCTAAAGCAATGTATCAAATCACAATGGTAAAGCAATGATGTATAGTGATGAACAGATGTTGATATATTCGGTATAATCAGGATGTGTTATGTTTGATACAGCGGAGCAATTCATTGTCAGCTCTCGCAAAGGCACTACACCCTCACCAAAGATGTTCTATTGTCTGTCAGTGACCTTGCCTGCTGGTGAGCAGCACTGTGCATGAAATCCCTGGCAAAGGAATTAAATAGAAACCCAACACTGAGATAAAAAGATCAAACCAACCTGCTTGAATCTGACCTGCTTGGCGACACACAGACCTCATACAATGTGGTGAAATGCTAAACGGTACTATACCAGTATAGATTAGAGATGGGTTAGTCCTGATTCATCCGGATCATTAACCCGGATCCTAGTTATGACCTGGGAGTGACAAGTCTCCCCTCTCCATTAACCCGAGTCCTTTAAGTCCTACACCTGGTGACGTACAAATTAAAACTATAAATTGCGTCACTCGCTACTCTCCTTATAACATGTAAACTCACATTACAACGTACCCCAGTCCATTTGCCTAGCCTTTAGCACGTAGGATAGCTGCCAGAAGTTATCGTTTGGCTCAGGGGACGCGGATCAGTGAAACTTCCTGCAGACTCGTGGGGACTCAGAGCCGTAACCGTATAGCAGATCCAGAGATCCAGACTCGTCAAGCACAAGCATAGCCGCGGAAACTGGGAAGTCATTTCACTTAGGGGGTGCGGACAAAAGTGGGGAGAGATTTCAACAACAGTAACATGAAGTTTTTCAAATGTACACCATTCGCAGCCCCACCTCCAGCACCCCTACTTCTCGCGGCTATTGTGCACAACGGACTCAGAGCCGTAACCGTATAGCAGCAGATCCAGATATCCACCAGAATCGTCCTCATGCACGAGTCAACAGCAGACTCAGATTAGCCAAATCGCAAAATAACCCTTTTTTTTGTGATCAACATTTTTATTAAAGCAAAAGACACTGTGTAGCGGAGATTAATATAACGTTAGTTTAATATGCTCGTGAAATGCAACAACTTTTCGGTTTCACCGGTAGGATTTCTACGCTCTTGGCGATGCTGACTCATATGACTCAAAGGACTCGTATGATCCGGATCTCTTCAATGACTGACTCAGAAGACTCCGAATCCGTAAAAGGATCTGGATTTGCCATCTCTACAAGAGACGGCCTGCTAGAAACCTCTTTTATAGGGTGCCCCCTGGTGGTGATATGCTCACAAGAGCCAAACGAGGAGAATATGCTTTACAAGGGGTTATGACTCTCATCCTGCTACATATAGATAGTAAATATAGGCTTTATAAAAGAGGAAGGTCCCTAGCCTAGTCTTGAATGTGGGGACGCTGTCTGATATATTTTGGCTCAAGCAGTGGCAAATCAAGGGGAGGTGAGTGGAGGCATGATGGTGTCCGGTGGTGGTTGGAGCTCAGGCCCAAAGACTGGACCTGCTACTGTTGATCCGTCTCCGGCAGGCAGGCTTGATAGTCGTGGTTCTCTTGCAGGTTTTGTGATGTTTTTGATGGTGAATGTGTGTCCTGCCTTTATCGGCTAGCTAGCTCCTGTGCTAAACAAAAGCCTGGTGCTGTTAGCCATAATTTATGGCAAGCTAACACCAATGGCAGGTTACAAATCGCATGAAATATCTCAGTTTTAGATGCGATTTTGGATGGAGCAAACCTCAAACAATAGTGGGTTAAAATAAGAAAATAACTATAAATTATCACGACTGATTGTAGGAGCAAAACCAAATAATTGACACCTTTTTTTATTTATTTTCCTTTTTTTACATTTACATTTTTTTTTTATTAGAGCGCTTTTACTCGTGCTCAAAGCGCTTTACAATTACACATTACACATATTAGACATGTAAGAGTTTTGGCTCTACTAAGGTGTTTTCGTAGACTGTCTATCTAGTCCATTAAACAAGTCTTCGCTGTCCAGTGTAGAGCAGGAATCTGCACATTAAGTGATCATGAATTTTCAGAAAAAGTTTCTTTCTACATGGAAAAAAAATATCAAACTACTTAGAATGTTTGAACTACGAGCCAAGTCAATGAGTTATTGCAGAAGTCTGGAGAATCCTCATAGACAAACCATATTATTCTGCCAAGAGAACTTCCCACAAACTATCAAAGATGATTAAGAATAAGAAAGAAAAATATGTACATATGTTATAAGTGATTGACTGATGGTCTATATATTGAAAGCACGCACAGCATGATAGAGAATAGTACCCATAGAGTCCAGTAGAGGGCGGAGCCTGTGTGAGATATAACTCTGGGCTTCCGGTCCTACGACGCTGGTTCACTTCTTACCGGGGTAGATCTCAATGGTAACTTATGCTGAATGGTTCCAGGATAAGAGATCAAATCAGTGAAAGCACTGCCTGCTGACCAATCAGAGCTGAGTGTGCGGAGTTTAAAGCTATCAAGTCATATTAAAGGATAAAGGAAATACAGAAAAACTGCCGATGCAGGAAAGACGGCCGGCAAAAATCAACTGACTCTGTGAACATGAAAATTAATAGAATATCACCTCCCAACTTCAGAACAATCTGACTATTATAACATTAGCGTTAAGAAAGCTTACTTAAATATCTGCCACAACATAAGTAACCAACATAAGTAACCGGATCAAAGTAACATTACGTACAGTCCTGTGACTGTAACGCACTGTGAGTGCAGACGTCGATGTGTCCCATTATTATTCATATCACATCATAATGTATCATATATTTCCTTATCTGAGTCAGCTGAGCCGTATCTGACCCTGCAACAATCACAGTGTCACATACTTTATGCAGAAGTATTATTTTAAGCAACACATTAAGTTGACGAAACACTCGACTCAAATATAATTTAAAGTCAGATCGTGTCTTAGAAGGGGCAGTGATATCATAAACCTGTTAATGTACGAATTCAAACACTTTTTCTGTTACCAGCTGTATTCACCGCAGACTGCTCATCTGCCGGGGGTCCTGCCAACCCCATGTCCTGTGCCGTTGGAGGTCCCGCAGACTACTCTTCTGCCGGGGGTCCTGCCAACTCCATGTCTTGTGCCGTTGGAGGTCCCGCAGACTACTCTTCTGCCGGGGGTCCTGCCAACTCCATGTCTTGCCACGTTGGAGGTCCCGCAGACTACGCTTCTGCCGGGGTTCCTGCCAACCCCATGTCCTGAGCCGTTGGAGGTCCCGCAGACTGCTCTTCTGCCGGGGGTCCTGCCAACCCCATGTCCTGTGCAGTTGGAGGTCCCGCAGACTACTCTTCTGCCGGGGGTCCTGCCAACTCCATGTCCTGTGCCACGTTGGAGGTCCCGCAGACTGCTCTTCTGCCGGGGGTCCTGCCAACTCCATGTCTTGCCACGTTGGAGGTCCCGCCGACTACTCTTCCGCTGGGGGTCCTGCCAACTCCATGTCCTGTCGCGTTGGAGGTCCCGCAGACTGCTCTTCTGCCGGGGGTCCTGCCAACCCCATGTCCTGAGCCGTTGGAGGTCCCGCAGACTACTCTTCTGCCGGGGGTCCTGCCAACTCCATGTCTTGTCCGTTGGAGGTCCCGCAGACTACTCTTCTGCCGGGGGTCCTGCCAACCCCATGTCCTGAGCCGTTGGAGGTCCCGCAGACTGCTCTTCTGCCGGGGGTCCTGCCAACTCCATGTCCTGTGCCGTTGGAGGTCCCGCAGACTACTCTTCTGCCGGGGGTCCTGCCAACTCCATGTCTGTCGCGTTGGGGATTCCGCCGACTGCTCTCCTGCCGGGGGTCCTGCCGGTCCTGTGTCCTCTTCCATGGGGGATCTTGCCGACACCGGCTCCTGACCGGCCTCCGGAGCTGTCTGGTCTTCACCCCTCCTCGGACTCTGACTTGCCCCCTGGCCGTCCGCCCAAGATTCCCTCCATGGACTCTGCCTTGCCCCCGGGCCGTCCGCCCGAATTCCCCTTTTTGAACTCTGCCTTGCCCCCGGGCCG
>NW_011361484.1:0-2343 GCF_000735185.1 Notothenia coriiceps
CTGGGAGCGCACCGTTTAAGTTTGAAAGTTGAAAAGTTTGTGTGTCTGAAACGCTATGTGATACAGTACAGTTTACACAGCACATGTTCTGTAGCTACTATTGCACTAAATGGTAACACTTGAATACGTTATGCAAATATGCAACTTGTTTGTTGAAATGTTAATAAATGGGAGCTTCCTCAAACAGCCATCTCTTTCCCGACAATCCCCTCTGTGCACGAACCCTTACATATGGTAATGAAACATTAAAACACCTGCGGCTTATAGTCCAGTGCGGCTTATATATGTACACATCATTCAATTTAGCTGCTGCGGCTTACATTCAGGTGCGCCTTATAGTCCGAACATTACGGTAAATGAAGTAAAGTAAAAATACCATGAAATATGACTCAGGAAGATGTTCTAGGCAAACCTGACCCCAGCCCTACTGAGAGGCTTTTTAAATACATTCTAGGATGTAACATTTAATGCTATTTAGATTTACGTGTTACATCCTTACAATTCTTTGATTTTTAATACTTATTTCAACGCAAGTCTTTCAAAGGCTTTTACTCATTATTCAATTCAAATGCCCCCCCCTCTTTTCTGTTTTGGTTTGTCTCTGTCAAAGCGTCTTTGAGTTTTTAGAAAAGCGCTATATAAGTGTCATGTTTTATTGTTATTATTAAAAAAGGCCGTTTCTCGTTACGCCTCCCACAGAGTTCAACCCGGTCCAGCAGCCGTTGCTGAATGAGAAAGTTCTGCGGGACAAGAGGAAGAAACTCCGCGAGACATTTGAACGCATCGTCCGTCTGTACGAGAGGGAAAACCCCGAAACGTACAAGGAGCTGCGGAAAGTGGAGCTGGACTACGAGACCAAACGAGGGCAGCTGGCGCTCTACTTCGACTCCGTCAAGGTTTCTGGATCGGTTTTCTGTTCGCCTCGTTTCAAGGGTTTGCAGTGAATGGTTGGACTGCGATCAGAAATACGACTGGAGACAGTTAATAAGTCAAATAAGCTGATATACGTTTTGATCAATGTTGAGCCATTGGATTTGATTGAAGGTATTTATAGGTTGGAAGGGTTATAGTGTGTTTGCAGCTTGAACCCAGACATGTTGAACACCCCAAAGCTCTATGATAGAAATGAATAGTACGGTCATAGCACATAGAAACTGGTGGGACATTTGTCAAGTCAACTTTAATGTCAGTCTTTCAGTTTGTGTGTACAGACGGAGAGAACGAAATGACGTTTCCAACAATCCCAAATACAATTATACAGATCTGTATAAAATCTGTATATCCTGTATACACAATCAACAGAACATTAGAATAAGTTAAGAAAGTAAAAATGTCACTTTTAACCAGAATGCACGAATGCTTTGTGGTGTTTCAGAATGCAGAGTCAGTGGAGGTGGACAGCATCCCTCTGCCAGACATGCCTCACGCTCCCTCCAACATCCACATCCAGGACATCCCTCTCCCCGGAGCCCAGCCGCCCTCCATCCTCAAGAAGAACGCCCCTTTCGGGTAGGCCTTCAACATTTAATACCTCATGATTCTGGGGGTGATTGAAGCAAAGAAATATGCAAATGAATCACTAAGGACTTCAACATTTAATATTACACGGCTTAGTTGAATACTCAATTCTGATTGGTCAATTCAGAACACGTGACACGTTGTTAATACGGTAGCACAGACGGCTGTCAAGGACTGTGATGACCGTTGCTAAGGAGCATCAAGAAAGAGAAAGTAAAAGGCGGAGCGCTGGACGTCAGATAAGTGAACAGAAGAAGGCAGAGAGGAAGTAAACACTAACAGGAACACGGTATGAGCTCTGTAGAGTTTAGGGACTTGTTAGTGGATCAGAAACTGTGAACAGAGTTGGACCGTGCTGCCGTAAAGTTGTTGTTGTTGCAGTTCCAGCCGTTGGTGCGCCGCGGAAGAAATACGATCATTTTGAAGTCAATAAAATCATTTCAATTCATATTGAACTCATGATTCTGGGGGTAATTAGATTTCAAGAGTCGTGCAGCACTACCACACTGAGTTCATCGTGGAGTACCACTCCAGGGCTAAAATGTTTTAATGTTTTTAATAAAGATGGCTTACCTTAGAAAAGAAAAGAACAAATGATAGTAAATAAACAAAAATAATAATGATGGAAAGAGAATACAAGTGACATACAAAGGTGTTAACAATTCTTACTGTATTAGTAGATGCATTACAGGGCCCATCGCTTGATACATGCATTTTTCTGTAGGCGTAATAAATATGTTATTTGCTCCATGTGGTGGATATCCCACTCTCTGAATCCAGCAGTTATGGGAGGGAGGTTCTGGTTTCAACCATTTAATGGTGATG
>NW_011361486.1:0-2972 GCF_000735185.1 Notothenia coriiceps
TATACACCTGAACATCAGCAGGAGAGGACTCTTTAAAGTAGAGACACTACATACTGATATACACCTGAACATCAGCAGGAGAGGACTCTTTAAAGTAGAGACACATACTGATATACACCTGAACATCAGCAGGAGAGGACTCTTTAAAGTAGAGACACTACATACTGATATACACCTGAACATCAGCAGGAGAGGACTCTTTAAAGTAGAGACACTACATACTGATATACACCTGAACATCAGCAGGAGAGGACTCTTTAAAGTAGAGACACTTCATACTGATATACACCTGAACATCAGCAGGAGAGGACTCTTTAAAGTAGAGACACTACATACTGATATACACCTGAACATCAGCAGGAGAGGACTCTTTAAAGTAGAGATACTACATACTGATATACACCTGAACATCAGCAGGAGAGGACTCTTTAAAGTAGAGATACTACATACTAATATGATATACACCTGAACATCAGCAGGAGAGGACTCTTTAAAGTAGAGACACTACATACTGATATACACCTGAACATCAGCAGGAGAGGACTCTTTAAAGTAGAGACACTACATACTGATATACACCTGAACATCAGCAGGAGAGGACTCTGCAATAAAATGCAGACATATGTTGGAACACACAAAGAGGCATTTGTACATTTTTACATCAGCTTCACACACAGTAACCTGATCCTCGAGGAAACAGGTATTCAGACACACTCTCAGTTTAATCTCTGTGTGTCAGGCGGTGAGATGAAAGGAGCCACTAACTCACCGCTTCGGGACGATTCGCTAAACGAACGTCATCATTCATTTCCTCGCGCACCTATGAGACATATTTGGGGAAGGAGTCACAGACGACTGTTTGCTACGAGGAAATCAAACACTTCTATGAAGACTCTTTGGCTGCATTGGGACCTGAGCGTCCTTTTTGTTCAAAGCTCGGCTCTCTAAAGCTGCTTCAGTAAACTCTCAGAATGGCGCAGCGTTTTATTCAATAGCTTTCAGGGCGATCTGCTGAAATGAGTTCAACTTTCAATGTTGACATTTTGACACAAGCAGAACATCCTGATATAAAATGTAAGACTTATTTCAGGTTTGATGCACTTGTAATGCTCAATGGACATTTATAAAGGAATGCTAAGTACTGATTTATAAAAAGGAAAGTATTCTTGACCAAGTGGTTTAATTAGTCTGCAAAGAGATTCAGTATCAGTCAAGTTAAACATGAATAAAGATCCCTGCAGCACACAATCATTGCTTTTTTGTCAGGGTTTCCATCTATTTTCTATTTTTAAATATTGCATTAATCCAAACAAGTGTATTATATTGCTGAAACAATTTGTCTCCAACTGTCCAGTAGAAATTAATGAAATGCAATTTCCCTGATTGATATCTTTTTTTATATAGATGATCATTATCTGCAGCCACCGCCACTTTAATAATCAATAGTCTGACACAAAGTAGCAGGAAAGCGTGAATCACGAATTCCTCATACCAAAAAGTCAAGTTAAAAAGATGAGGGAGACAGTATGACTCACCTATTTAATTAAAAGCGAGACACACAACACCTCCAGTGCTTTTACAATACTGCCTTGTGTCTCTCTCAGTGTTTCTCTGTCTCTCTGTCTGACTGTCTGTTCCTCGTCTCTCCTTACAGCATACAGAAGGCTTCAAGAAGCGCTGGTTCACTCTGGACCAGAGGAGACTCATGTACTTCAAAGATCCTCTGGTATGGCATCTGTTCACACACCTACACACATCACAGAGACTTCAGTGTGTCAGTTTATATTTAGGCCTATGTCGATACAACGCAAAGGTGGGACCAAGGGAAAGCTTTGCTAAAATCCCAATTAAGTCCAAAGACAAGAATGATGGGTCCAAAGTAATCACAGACAAGTCCCAAACAAAGACAGGCACGTCTCAAGTAAAGAAAGTCTATGGTACTTTTGTTCCTTTTCCTGATCCCAACCTACCATCAACAATGCTACTGTATGATGCAGAGCTGGGACCAAACTTGCAAATCATAATGAAGTCTCAAGTCCAAAATCGAGACGGACAAGTCCCAATTCAAGAATGATGTGTCCAAAGTAATCACAGACTAGTCCCAAGTAAAGTCAGACTATACCAGTGGTTCTCAAAGTGGGGGGCAGAGGCATGACAGGGGGGCGCGAGAGACCAGGAGGAAAAATGGTTATTAAAAAAAAAAAGTAAAAAAAAAAAAAATCATATTTTGAACAATGATTGATTCGAAAATAATATGATACAGTACTATTACGTCTGGGTCTCTGTGTTTCATTAAAGCTCGGCTCTGTGTGTGTGTGGAACGAGCCATTTTGTGTGTGTGTGCGAGAGAGAGAGAGAGCGCACCGGTACCGGAGATCGTTGTTGTTAGCTTCTGGTGCTAGCGAGCTACGCTAACGGATATAAAGAGTTTTTTCAACAACAAAGTGGAGGAGAGTCCTCTCCTGTCAGACTGAGAGGCTCAGTGAGCTAAAGGACTCTCAGTGTTATCTCAGTGGGTCTCAAACATTTTGGTCACCATGAATGTAAACAATTATTTCCGAGGCACACGTTTATATGATCATTATAGTTATAAAAAAATAAGACAATAAACTAAAAACAGGTATGAAATACTATATGACATTAAAAAAAGAATAAAGTTTAAAAGGGAGTGATTTGTAAAATATCCATAAAGAAAAAGTAAATCTGTTTACAGTTCTGTTTCAAATGGGTGTTGAGATAGGTATCCATAGATCTCTTCATGTTGCTCTCAAAGTGCACCAGATTGATGCTTTTAACTTCAATATTTAAAAATTAAGCTTGGATATGTGAGGTCACACACTCACTTACTTACTATAAAGTAGAGACCACTACAAACTGATACACACCTGAACATCAGCTAGGACGAGGACTTCTTTAAGTAGAGACTACTACACACTGATATACACCTGAGACATCAGACAGGTAGAGGTACT
>NW_011361487.1:0-2716 GCF_000735185.1 Notothenia coriiceps
CCGATGGAGACGAGTGAGTGAAGCTGAGATATCACATCCTGTTTGCGTTGGTTATCAGAGCCTTAGTGAAGCTATACACGTCACATAAACCTTTGTCCAACAGTTCAGTGCCAAACAGATAAACACATTGTTGTTCTTGCACCGATCAAAGTTAAGAGCAGCGAAGTGGAACCAAACATCAAAGTCAAAGTTAACTTTATTTTCAATCTTTCAGTTTGTGTTTACAGACAGAGAGAAATACCGTTTCCCACAATCCAGAATACAAAAACAAATATTTATAAAAATATGTATGCAAATATCTATGTATATACCAATATCAGGGTGTCCTGTCCGCGGGCCGGGGTCTTACAGAGTTTTACAAGTTGATAAATCAATTTAGCGAAAATTAAGGCTATTAAAAAGTATTAAAGAGCATTTTCCAAGGTATTATATTTTGTAGCTTGTTTTCAATAAGTATATAAATGGTCCAAAGAGGTTGTATTCTACAGTCTGCCTGAATGTAATCATTGCGTAGGTGTGTAGTGTGATTCTGTGTAGTCTATTTATGGCATTTGACGTCATCTGAACAGGACATCGCACGTTCACTGCTTGATATCGCAAAGGTCTGTTTACGCCGGTTGCTAAACAACATGGTTATGGGGAAATGCAAGTCTGCGTCCAAATGGTTGGAAGATAAGGAGGAAGGACAATCAATACTGTATATAGTCAGTGTGAGGTAAAGTGTGTCGCCAAGGTAACCGGTTAAAACTCAAAGTGGCGATGAGGTCTTAAAATGTATGGAAAGGGTCTTAAAAAAGGTCTTAAAAGGTCTTACATGTGACTTCAGGATTCCTGCATAGACCCTGTCTATATATATATATACAATCAACAGACACATATGCACACATTAAGACGCACAACAATCAAATATACAAAATAACAGTCACTTCAATATCTTTGAGATTGTACATTAGTGTCTGAGTGTTCTTGCATGTCACGTTTATAATAATACATTTTATTTGCAAAGCAGAATTCATTGCTAAAAGTAATCTCAAAGTGCTACAAGGGGCATAATATACTTCATAAAACGGTTGAAGTTTATAAACAATTAAGCCTATAGGAGTATAATACTTTGGTGATGTGAGAAGAGATCCGTAAACACAAAGCAACGGCGCAGATTTAAAAATAATACTGAATATCTACGTCAGAAATAGCTCAATGTATTGTGCATTGAGGGCATCATTAATCACTCTGGGGGCAACTTTATTGTACTTTCTGGCACTTTCTGGTGTTATTGATTGTACACGTACAGAAGTTATCAAACATCTGGCCGTGCTGTGCACACCGTCTCTTTTTGCTATGGGTTTAAAGTGAATGACTTGGTTAGAAAACATCAGACTGTAACTAGCTATTTTTTTGGCTGAGAGTTGAAAAAGCTTCTTGCGGGCATCTCCTCTCTAAAGCTTTTGATATTTAAATCCTGAATTGCTGTATCCTGTGTTGTTCAAATGCATGACAAAGCACCGGGTAATGTGACGGTGAAGTGTTGATAGAGGAGGAAACACCCTTTACACACAATGCTAAGTCTAGTTGTAGAGAAACCAGCCGTATGCATGATCTCCACCGTTAGCATCTGAACGTACTCTTGGAGACAGACATGTTCAGATCTTCTCGGGGGCTTTCACGGACGTAGAGGGATGGAAATGTGGAGGGTGATGGGTCAGATTTGGATGTTTTTGTTTTGCTAATGAGCCGCTCATCAGAGAGTCATTATCTATATCAATGTTTGGAGGAAAGCTTTGTCTGATGGCCAATGTTTAGCTGCAATTTATTTAGTTTATTCAGTATTTTTTTATTCCTCTTCTGTCCAAGAAAAACAAAAGAAATATTCACCATAACAAAATTAATTCAGTCCCTCATGTCGCTGTCTTAAAATGACTGCATATCTATATTGAAACCCATTAAAGGGGACCTATCATGCAAAATGCACTTTCTCATTTCTTTTCTACATCAACATGTGTCCCCGGTGTGTCGGGGAACTCACGCAGCGTCAGAAAATAAAACCCTCTCTCTTTTCCTCCGTACCCAAATCTCTAAAAACGGGGGAACAACGGAGCTGATCCAGATTTGCGTCCGATATGACGTAATATCTGAAATGTGGACCCACGGCCCTATCAGAAACGTTGCTATCAGAAACAATGCCCGACTGTTTTGGACGTAATATGGTCGGTGTTGACATTAGCATCGCTAACACTCAGAGCTAACCTGTACTGGAGAGCATGTGTGTGAAGAAGCAGGAAGTAAAAAGGAAGTCACCTTGTGGTATAACTGGCAAGAGAGAAAGCCTTTGAGCTCCATACTGTTTCAGAGAGAATCCTTGATAATCCATGATATGGCGTTTCATCACGGCAGCATTTAGTTTAGACAGTAGCTGCCAGGTCCCGCATGAGCTCAGACCCCTCCTTTTTTATGAAAGGTTTATCCCAGAATCAGCACTTTAGAAGCAGGAAGTGAAACAGAGGATATGAGGCATGGCTAGAATGGGTGATCTGTTTGGTATTTTGAGCAAAACACTTCATAGACATGTTTTTTATATATTATATCTGAGACCTATGCTATTGCCTACAAAGCATGATAGGTGACCTTTAATATAACCTTTTTTTGTTACTATTTCTTTTTAAATTACATTTTTTATTTCAAGCTTGTTATGAAAATAAGTTATTGGGCTTTTTTCTTA
>NW_011361488.1:0-2039 GCF_000735185.1 Notothenia coriiceps
AGTTCTCAATCATTTGCACTTTTTACATTACATTAAGCAAGTAAGGCTGACTGGTAGATCTGACACACACACACACACACACACACACACACACACACACACACACACACACACACACACACACACACACACACACACACACACACACACACACACACACACGACTCTTAAAGCATGTTACACACCTTCAGACACACACTATTTCACGCCGTGTTGTGGGGGAGGTGTTGTTGTTTAGTGTCCCAGTAAACCTGTTAAGAGGCTGTAATTACTACTCATTTAGAGTGTGTGTGTGTGTGTGTGTGTGTGTGCGTGCGTGCGTGCGTGCGTAACAAACATGTCAGCACTAGTCTAGAGTTGTCGACCTCTTATAATATGGTACAATTTCGTTTAATTGATGAATATTAAAGGAAAGAAATGATCAGAAAAAAGGTATTTACGGGAAAACATTTTTCCTAATTAATGAGGAAATTGATTGTTGCCTGTGAAACGTCAAACCACTTGGTATATTGATATATAAACATTAAGTTTACAGTCATTTTAAACAAGATGATGAGCAAATATTCACATTTACAAGAATAATCAAATGGTCAATTCGTCCCTAATTTGGAATACGACAAATCAAATGACTAAACAAAAGGGAGGAACATTTAAATGTGAAGTTTTGTCTACTGACGACTCTTATTCTTTACTTGTATTGGTATGAATAGGAGCTGCAGCTAACAGTTAATTTAAATCGATTAATCTTCAGGGTATAAGATTCATTTTTTGGTCGGTTTAAAGTAAGAAAAAAATAGAAACATGCCAATCCCAGTTTCCCAATGTCTAGTTTAAATGTCTTGTCTTTACAAAACCTGACAATATTCACAGAAAAGAAAGAAAACTATATAATTGAGTGTAAAAAAATAAATGTCTGCCTTTTTTGCATGAAAAATGTACTTGTCGATACTTTTTCTGTTGATTGACAAACGTTTTTTTATTAATTGCTGCAGCTATAGTCTGAATACTGTGTGTTGTTTTAACTTACACTTCTTCCCATACAGCCAATCAAATCGGTTTCTTTTGAACCATATTGAAATAAAAGCACTAACGTCTCCATGCTATAATGTGCAGAAAGTCAGATTGGAGACATATTTATTTTAAAGAATCAATTTAAAGTAAAGCTAATGGAAACACGTTGTGGAAGTTTAGTGAGTGTTTCTACATGTACAGTATATTTGTGTTTTAGAGTCCGTTTGTTTAAGTGTGTACTCTTTGTGTGTTTAAACAGTTTAAAATTTGAACGTATGAATTCTGTTAGTACACGTGTGTGCTCTGCATGATGTGTTATTTCTATTCCAGTGTGTGTGTGTGTGTGTGTGTGTGTGTGTGTGTGTGTGTGTGTTCTGGGACATAAAGCTCTCTTTCTTTCAGCTCCTCTCGTTGCTCAGGTCGTCTGTCAGCCTTCATCACTCTCTAACTCAAACCTCTTTTCCTCCACCGTCAAGTCGGAAAACCTCTGCCACCCTTCATAAACCACACACACACACACACACACACACACACACACACACACACACACACACACACACACACACACACACACACACACACACACACACACACACACACACACAACTTAGTACTGTCTTTTTTACATTTCTCTGACAACGTTTTCAGCTTACAGGTCTCTACCCTTCCTGTCCAGCATAAACCGTGCATTCCCACACGTTTTATTCATCAATGTTTCTGAAAAGCTGAAGGACAAACTCTCCTAGTTCTTAAGCTGAATAAAGTCTTTTAAAACCCTTTTGGATCAGCTGGAAAATGCATCGTCACAAAGCTGAAAACATGGATGTTCTTCTGACAAACTCATGAAAATGTGACTTTTTAGAGACACAAACTTTAGAATTACCTAAATTAAAGGATCTGAATATAGCATCTTCCCCCACTGGCATTCATAGAGTTCATACACATTTGTAAAACACACAGAAGATATATTAATGGATGTGGGAAGTAGTGGAGTACAAATACTTCGTTATGTACTTAAGTACATGTTT
>NW_011361489.1:0-3633 GCF_000735185.1 Notothenia coriiceps
AGGAAGTAAACACTAATGGGAACAGCAGAAGAAGACAGAGAGGAAGTCAACACTAAAGGGAACAGCAGAAGAAGACAGACAGGAAGTCATTATCAAAACCTTTTTTTGAACCTGGTTTAATTTTGTTTTACTAAATAAAGGAGCAGAGTTAAAGCCCACACGTTTTGGTTATCCTGAGACATGTTATGATGAAGAAATCTGTACACATTTCCCACAAGAACAAACGTATTAAAAAATGTCTTGACTGATTGCTGCTAATGACATTTACTAAAATCATTAAATCTGATAAGATGTGGAAGGGTTGAGGAATCACTTCTAAACTAAACAAAGTAGTTGTAATGGTTGAGGGATGATTACGCTCTCTTATCACTTTCATTGGTGCTTATATTGGTAGAAAGAGGAAGTAAACAGGTGTTCTTGTCTCACCTTGACCAGAGGTTTGACCGTCCTCAGGCTGCGGCTGCTGTATCGACTGCCGGTGACTTTCTGTGAATCGATTCCTGCGGGAACGTTGGGAGGCGTCAGCAGCAGCTTCTTCAGCTAGAGAGGAAGAGGAGGGTGAAATAAACACATCCATTACTCTGTTTGAAAATACTCTGGTGAAAGTAGAAGTACTGACTAAACTTCTTTCATCAAGTAAAAGTAAAGAACTTAGAAATGTACTTCAGTAAAAAGTACCCATAACTAGCAGCTGTTTTAAAGAGTACCTGACCTCCCTTTATATTAATAGAACAATAATTTCATTGTTAGCTAATGAATGTGTCCATGCTGAACAACGGCAACATGACAACGTTTCCATTGGTCCCTCTTCTTTAGAGAAGACCAGGAAATGATGGATACACGGATCGTGTTCAAATCAATAGGCACGCAATGACTCTAAATAATAATGATCACGCCACCAAACAAACATTCAGACTAAAGGGAACCAGCCTGTTTGGAAAATGAGAGAAGTAGAAAGTACAGGTATTTGTGTTCAACATGTGAGAAGTAGAAAGTACAGGTATTTGTGTTCAACATGTAAGAAGTAGAAAGTACAGGTATTTGTGTTCAACATGTAAGAAGTAGAAAGTACAGGTATTTGTGTTCAACATGTGAGAAGTAGAAAGTACAGGTATTTGTGTTCAACATGTAAGAAGTAGAAAGTACAGGTATTTGAGTTCAACATGTAAGAAGTAGGAAGTACAGGTATTTGGGTTCAACATGTAAGAAGTAGAAAGTACAGGTACTTGAGTTCAAAATGTAAAATAAGTAGTGGAGTACTGATCAGTATCAGTGGTACTGATACCAGAGAATTGATCTTTAAGGCTCAAATGCAACCTTTTTCTTAAGGTTATTTAAAGATATGACCAAATAATTCACTTAAATAAATCCTTGTTTTGTGCTAAAGACTAACAAGGTTCTTTGAATGTTTCCACGTGGGATAAAAAGTCGGATCTCGTCCAAACTCCATTCTCTAATCTCCGAGCTGTCGGACGTTAACTCCTCGCAGATGAATGCTTTTTCGGGGCAGAGGTCTCGGGGTTACAGTCCTGTACATTCATCACTTCAGCAAAGCCGACAGCTACATCCACGAGTCCCATTAAAGAGCCATTTCTATCGCTGTAATAACACAATATGACTTCTACTCCTCCATGTTTCCATCAGTCCCTCCTGGTGTCTTTCCATCTCTGATTACCTCCATCCTCTCCTGGAATCCTTTTCCTGTCTTTCATCTCATTTTTCCTACTTTCCATTTCCCATCTTTTTGCTCCATCCATGATCTTTTACCACTAAAAACACAAGTTGATATAAAATAGGATGTGAAATTAAACTGTATTGTTGTTATCTGTACCTGGACTCGTATGAATTTATTGTTTTAAACCGTTTTTCTACTTTCATTTCCCCATTTTCTGAGTTTTTATCCTTCATTGTTCATTTCACTTTTCATTGATTTGGTATTGTATGTTATTTTTGCCTTGGAAATGTGTGTATATATACATTATATGTACATTTAAATGTGTGTGTACTTACGCATGTATTGTATGTGTATATGGAATTATGTTTATGTATGTGTGTATTTGATATACATACACACATGGAAACCTACCTACAGTACGTTAGCAGTTTAAATCCCGTAAAATGTCAAAACAGTTCAAAACTGAATGAGTATTTTCGATATAATCCTTCCCTCTTCACTAGTTTTTGATTGTCTGATTCATTAACTGTCTGTTTTAAGATTACATTGTATGAAAAAATCCACTTTATCTACACCTGTGATCCTTTCCTTCCCTCAGTTCATCCACTTCTTCTTCTCAGATCAAACAGGAAGCAGGAATCAGAACAAACCCCCAACGCCTCATAATTACTTCCAAAGGGTTTTTCAAATGATTCTCCCACTATCCTTTCATTGTTATTCATCCATTCAGTCCCAGCGTCATGACGGGGATATCAGCTGATAGAAGATCAGCTTAGGGAGAAAATCCCCTGCTAATCTGTGCAGCTCGCAGAACAAACGCCGGTGTAGGAATCGTACAGATGTGAGAGGAACGAGGAGCGGGAGGATGTTCCCAGAAGATTCCCAGAAAAACACACGTGCAGAGTTCACCCTCCGGAGGTGACCAACAATTCATCCAGGAATTAAAGAGTCCTCTCTGTATATCAGTATGTAGTGTCTCTACTTTAAAGAGTCCTCTCCTGCTGATGTTCAGGTGTATATCAATATGTAGTGACTCTACTTTAAAGAGTCCTCTCCTGCTGATGTTCAGGTGTATATCAGTATGTAGTGTCTCTACTTTAAAGAGTCCTCTCCTGCTGATGTTCAGGTGTATATCAGTATGTAGTGTCTCTACTTTAAAGAGTCCTCTCCTGCTGATGTTCAGGTGTATATCAGTACTGTATGTAGTGTCTCTACTTTAAAGAGTCCTCTCCTGCTGATGTTCAGGTGTATATCAGTATGTACCCTGCTGATGTTCAGGTGTATATCAGTATGTAGTGTCTCTACTTTAAAGAGTCCTCTCCTGCTGATGTTCAGGTGTATATCAGTATGTAGTGTCTCTACTTTAAAGAGTCCTCTCCTGCTGATGTTCAGGTGTATATCATGTATGTAGTGTCTCTACTTTAAAGAGTCCTCTCCTGCTGATGTCCAGGTGTATATCAGTATGTAGTGTCTCTACTTTAAAGAGTCCTCTCCTGCTGATGTTCAGGTGTATATCAGTATGTAGTGTCTCTACTTTAAAGAGTCCTCAAAGATAGCTTACACAGAGGACTACATATAACTGAGCCTTGAATACCTGGCTGTGACTTTATGTGACAGTAATGTAAAACATTATGGAGGTAAATCAAACTGATGGGACATTAAGAACTTCTCTGAAACAATCAGAGTGTTTATGACGCTGGTTGTTTGCCATAAAGTTTATTTACAACACTTTGATTATATACTATTACTGTAATTTTACTAGCACTACATCACCACATTTGGCAGACATACTATCTGGGTCAAATTACTGACATCTCTGCTGGTCAGGCCAACTTGGCACAGTGTGTGTGTGTGTGTGTGTGTGTGTGTGTGTGTGTGTGTGTGTGTGTGTGTGTGTGTGTGTGTGTGTGTGTGTGTGTGTGTGTGTGTGTGTGTGTGTGTGTGTGTGTCTTGATGTA
>NW_011361490.1:0-4073 GCF_000735185.1 Notothenia coriiceps
ATTCTTCTGGACGTGTTTCATTGTGATGATAGTGAGAGTGAGTCAATCTGTTTGTTGGAAAGACAGTAGTTGAGTGATTACTGAGAGAAAATTATTAAAAGAGATAATTATTCAGTGTTGTTACTTTAAAGTGTTGTTACTGACCTTTTTCTCTTTTATTTTCTTTACCTCACCTGTAACTGCTGAGACCCTGAGGAACATGCACACTGGACTGACCTGCTCTGGCAACCTGATTTCCACTGTACGTAATAGTATTTGGTTATGGTATATTATTATATACATCAAGGCACAATGCACCCCAGAGACACACAGGTATTGAGTGTGATATTTTGCATAGGTCATGTGAAATCATCTTTACACACTAGAAAACTGTAGGAGCGGCAACTTGTTTTGAAATTGAATTTTTAATATCCGATAATAAAGTTGATCTGTTTTCTTTATTCTTCCCTCTTCCCAGCTCCATCCATCACCATTCTCTGTTCCTGCAGGTCCTGCTTGCTAATCAATGCTCATATTTTTGTACACAATTACAAATAAAGTCAATGTATTGTTGACATGAAGTTGTGCTTCATTCTGAGTCAATAATAAATTCATTCTGCCTTCAACTGCAAAATTATTGTGGACTGCACCGACATCCATGTAGCTGCCCCCCAGTAAGATGAACCAAGCAAAGTTGACACTCAACATACAGCTGTGCTCTTAAGTTTACATGAAGAATTTGTGAAATATTGGTAATAACAGGTTTAAATGATTATTAGTAATTAATTATATAATTTTCTCATTGTAGACGAGCAGACAGGGAGCCAGATGAGAAAAGCAGAATATGCAGCTGCCATTTTCCACATGGAAAAGAGAA
Source organism: Notothenia coriiceps (assembly GCF_000735185.1). Taxonomy (NCBI): domain Eukaryota; kingdom Metazoa; phylum Chordata; class Actinopteri; order Perciformes; family Nototheniidae; genus Notothenia; species Notothenia coriiceps. The sequence goes on from NW_011361490.1 coordinate 857, forward strand.
AGGCAGCTGCATTTTCCACATGGAAAAGAGAAAGGGCCAAGTGTATTTGAGTTGACAAAAGAGAAATCCCAAATACGAAAAATAAAATTATACAATTTACAGATATGTATACAAATATATATATACTATATACACCATGTATAATGATGGTGTATGATGTAGAAGGAAGTGTGGTAGATAACAAGTAAATATAGAGTTACATACAGATCCATGTTACAGCAAAAGATGGAATAACTAAGAAGCACGCAGTATAATAATAATTACAGCAACAATTAAATAACTGCTCAGCATCTCCACCACAATCCCAATCTGCTGTGTCCTGTTTTCCTCCCCTCTGCATAACACCCCATCACACATACGAAACACAACGCAGAGTCCGAGGGTGTTTAGAGTATGTTTATTTAAATGTCCTCCTCTCTACTGGCCAACACAGGGAGCATATGCTGGGTGTAGAATTGTTCCAGGAGGAGGAGATTTCCATGCCATGCAGGGTCTTTGGGGATGGGGACGATGATCGCCTCCTTCGTGGTCCACAGTAGCAGAGACTCCGGTCTGTGATGTGCAGCTGTTATATAATATACAATAAATTTTTGAAAACATTTGATCAACAAAAAAGGATTTGATCAGGATCTAGACTAGAGTCAGTGTGTAGTTTATTAATTAATCAATGCTCTCTACATTGGGAAAACACATACCAGTGTATAACCAAACAAATTGACAAGATAACCAAAATCCTTGAATCTACACACAGCAAATAAACTCAAATGACACAACGAGATGTAAAAAGGAGATCACACATATAGTCGATATAAAACTGGCCGCTTCAATCTGAAAAGCAACTCAAACAAAACACGGGAGTGTATCTTGTTCTTGTGAACACTAATGTTATCCACAGCATACACAGAGACCACGAAGTTCTTAAGGAGAAAACTAGTTGCTAAAACAAAACACGTTAGTGCACCTTGTTAGCTAATGTTAGCTAGCTGACATTAACGTTAAACATTGCACTCATATTACTCACTGAAACCTTGTAAAGCCGGTCCCGCATGCTGGCTCTTACAGAACCCACTAACTCCCCTTTCGTGTATGTACAGCTCTCAACATGACCAGACTTGTAGTGATTTTCACCTCGTTTTGTACTTTTTCGCCTCATTCTGAAAGAAACAGGTTAAATTTGCTAACGTAACGGCCATCTTTGTGATGGTGACGCGTATTGTGCGAGACCAGAGACCTGTAGTTCACAGAGCGGTTTCACACAAAAAAATGTGTAACTTCACAGTTTTACGACACATTTTTATTTTTTTGACTTGCAAAATGTTCTTTTAATTTGACAAACATCATATGTGTCATTCGTGGCACAATTCAAACGGGATCGAAAGATGACTTTTCTCTCTCCATTGACTTCAATGTATAATTTTCCGCTTCCGGGGTCCCATGGGTCGGAAGTAGATGGGCGGGACTTCGCCTCTCTATAAGAACTAAACCCGTGTCAGACGAGACATATACCACGTGATGACACGTTAGGCTAGTGTTGTGTTCAAGGACCCTGACATTGGCCACGAAAAACAGGCACTCGCTTGTTTTAATTATTTTGCGTTCTAGATTTCTTAATTTTTTTGCGTGTGTTACCTCGAGGGCCGTATCAAATTGTCTCGCGGGCCGTGGGGAGGGTCCCCACCCCTGACCTACAGGAACTAGCATTTATACAGAGAAAACCTATATCTCATTTGTTGGGCTGGCAGGCGTGTTATCCCCACGTTGTCGTACCCAAAACTGTCTTGTGAGCTCGTGGCAGAACCATGAAACAAAAAACAAAAAAATATACAACTCTTTGAGTCCCTGAACCGGACCGGGGGTTCGAATCCGGCCTGGGGCCATCTGTTTCCCCCTCTTAACACATCACTTGAATAAAGGCACGGATGGCCCGAGAAATCCTTCAAAAATAAATGCACATCATTAATCATAAAACAAATTCACTTTACTTTTCTGATTTCATATACGTTAGATCAAATACACACGTAAAATATGAATACACATATTTTTTTAGAAAAAGCATTTACTCAGTGCGTGCAGCTGAAAAAGGTTGATCCAGTTTTAATCAAACATTTCACATACTGTATGATAGACAGACATACACATGTGCTAGAAAGCCTGAGTATCCCATTGCTCGAGATTCTTAAATTTCAATCCCCCCAATACCAGACTAGAACCAAAGAGATGAAATTAAAATACATTTTCCCAGTGACATGTATTTTTGACAGCAAACTTTTTTCAAACTGTGAGATTATCTCCAACAAGGCTTCAATAATATGGAGCTATGTGCAGTGAACCCCTCATTAATGTCCGAGTTCCCCCCCGCAGCCCGGCCCTGAGGCCCACCTTGCTGCAGCTCAGCTCCGATGACCTGCTGCCTGTACATCAGCTGTCAGGCCGCTTCAGCCTCAACAGGAAGTACAAAGTCAGCTCAGGCCATGCACATGCACACAGAGTTTACACTGGGCACTGCATATTCTGTCTTTTTCAGTTTTAATGTCAGAGGGCTTCTATTGTTCTCCGTTCTGCTCTGTGCCCGCAGCTGCTCTTCTACCTCAAAGCTCTCACGCCTCATTACATATGTACAGGACTGTCTCAGAAAATTAGAATATTGTGATAAAGTTCTTTATTTTCTGTAATGCAATTAAAAAAACAAAAATGTCATACATTCTGGATTCATTACAAATCAACTGAAATATTGCAAGCCTTTTATTATTTTAATATTGCTGATTATGGCATACAGCTTAAGAAAACTCAAATATCCTATCTCTAAATATTAGAATATCATGAAAAAGTATACTAGTAGGGTGTTCAACGAATCACTTGAATCGTCTAATTAACTCGAAACACCTGCAAGGGTTTCCTGAGCCTTGAAAAACACTCAGCTTGGTTCAGTAAACTAAATCACAAGTATGGGGAAGACTGCTGATCTGACTGCTGTCCAGAGGACCGTCATTGACACCCTCCATCAGGAGGGTAAGACACAAAAAGAAATTTCTCAAAGAGCAAGCTGTTCACAGAGTGCAGTTTCAAAGCACATCCACAAAAAGTCTGTTGGAAGGGGGAAATGTGGCAGGAAACGCTGCACAACCAAGAGAGATGACCGCAGCCTTAACAGCATTGTGAAGAAGAGTCGCTTCCAGAATTTGGGGGAGCTTCAAAGACAGTGGACTGAAGCTGGAGT
>NW_011361491.1:0-3142 GCF_000735185.1 Notothenia coriiceps
GAAACAGACAGAGACAGACAGAGAGACAGACAGACAGACAGACAGACAGACAGAGAGACAGAGAGACAGAGAGACAGACAGAGAGACAGACAGACAGCTCCTCACTGATGTGTAGAGGAACCCCTCAGCGTTCATCCCCACGTAGAGTCCTGCCTTCACGCCCTGAATGGCCACCACTCTGAGTCCCACTGGGATCAGGTTGAACAGAGCTGGGGGACAGGAAGTGTATATTAAATTGTTATATTTTCACAATAAAAGCCCTACAATGTATCCTTAACAGAAATCAGGAAGAGGCATCTATTTCAATAGCCCTATAGATTTAACTTAATGACACTTTATCCGTACAGGAAGATCAGGAATATGCTTGTTTTTCAAAATAAAAGCCTCATTAAATGTATCGTTAACTCAAAGTTAAGAAAAAGCATTTTCTTCAAAATAAAAGCCTCAAAGATTAACAGGAAGCGTTGGCATGCTTTTTCAAAATAAAAGCCCCAATGAGTTACTTTATCCTTACAGGAAGATCAGCATGAGGCTTTCAAAATAAAAGTATCATAGAGTTGCTTTATCTTTAAAGAAAGCTAAAGAAGAGGCACGTTTTTCAAAATAAAAGCCCCATAGTATTCCCTCTCTGGACTATTTATAGACTTTATAGAGACGTGTTTCCCACGCTGTCCCTGAAATAACTGCATGTTGCCTGATGGAGAGAATAAAGAGAGAGAGGGGCTTTAATCCTCAGAGCTGCAGTGTGTGTGTGTGTGTGTGTGTGTGTGTGTGTGTGTGTGTGTGTGTGTGTGTGTGTGTGTGTGTGTGTGTGTGTGTGTGTGTGTGTGTGTGTGTGTGTGTGTGTCTCACTGTAGTCACTGTTCTCGTCTTTGTTTCCGCTGATGGCTCCGTCCGGCTGCATCTGAAGGAAGAAGCCTTGTTCGCCGAAGAGACGAGTCACGATGCCCTTCAGCTGTGGCTCTGCAACACACACACACACACACACACACACACACACACACACACACACACACACACTGTAAACATGGAGCTTCTGAGGCTCCAGAGGACAATGTGGGCCAGAAGGTCCAAAAATACAGAAGCGAATGTGGAGCAGAGACTGAAATACAGGCCTGATTCCAACAGGAAACTCTGAACCCTCTCAAGTTCATCATATAATAATAACTTCATCTAATACTAAAGTGTCTGAAAACAAAAACAAAGCCTGGCGCTGAAGGAGATTAAAACCCAAGTTTAATGTGAATAACTCACACTATTTAAATCCCTGTTTGCCAAAAAAACGACACCATTTAGAAGCATTTTAATTATGTTTACAGAGGATCATAAACAAATGGACTGTTGTGATTATAGCAGTTTCTCTCCCAATTTACACCTGAAAACGATTCATGTATTTCATAATAACTATAAATATGTGGATAATAAATGTTACACATATTTCATTTTACAGACTAAAAAGTTGCTGTAATGTTCCGTAATTGTACATTTAAACAGGTTTTTATTAATAAAAAAGATGTGGGGCTACAATTATTATTATTAATACAAATATGAATTCATCATTCATTTCATTGATGTAAGCATATTATTTGTTCATTCACTATCAGTGTTCAACAGCCGAGAACGTCTTTGTGTTTTATTCTCTGAGCTATAATATATATATTTATATATGCTATATAATCCAGTGTGCAGGAGCTATATTTAAACGTGTGTGGGACTGTGAAAACATCTGAGAGACACTGAGGTGAAAATATAAAATCCTGCAGCTTCCTGAAGCGATGAAGATCACACTTCATCAAACATGAAAATAACAATCTGTTTCTCTCAGAACAACATTCATTTGGGATAAAGAGACAATTGTTTAATCAATGCATCACTGTTTCCTTTATGAACAAACAAACAAGCATCCTGTTGGTCTATAAAGGAACTACAGCACGGTCACATGACTTCACGTCACCACCGCTAAGCTAAAGGAGGCTAATGTTGGGCTATAAAGGAACTACAGCACGGTCACATGACTTCACGTCACCACCGCTAAGCTAAAGGAGGCTAATGTTGGGCTATAAAGGAACTACAGCACGGTCACATGACTTCACGTCACCACCGCTAAGCTAAAGGAGGCTAATGTTGGGCTATAAAGGAACTACAGCACGGTCACATGACTTCACGTCACCACCGCTAAGCTAAAGGAGGCTAATGTTGGGCTATAAAGGAACTACAGCACGGTCACATGACTTCACGTCACCACCGCTAAGCTAAATCAGGCTAATGTTGGGCTATAAAGGAACTACAGCACGGTCACATGACTTCACGTCACCACCGCTAAGCTAAAGGAGGCTAATGTTGGGCTATAAAGGAACTACAGCACGGTCACATGACTTCACGTCACCACCGCTAAGCTAAATGCGGCTAATGTTGGGCGTGATGGCGTTTAGTCGTGTCATTTAGACACTTGTTAGTAATTTCTGATTTTAAATCCACCAGTGGGTGAAAAAGCATTTACTGACGTATTTATCGCGTTCAGCATCAATCAGTTTTAACCACAGACCTTAAGGACGCTGAGTTGTCGGGTGAATGTGAGATATTACAACCACCACTCTATGCATTCTGATTTGATTCTGATGTGTTCTGGTCACCTGGTTTCCGTCTGACCGGCCTCTTCTTGCCGCTGCAGAAGCGCACCTTGCTGAAGACGCTGAAGATGTGTCTCTCACACAGAGACCGCGGGTCTTTGTCTTTGCTGGGACTCGTCCTCCTCTTGTTGTTGGTGGTCACTTTCTCTGTGTTGTTTTCTCGGGCCTGACGTCTCTGTCGGATCAGGGAGCTGGCGATGGCCGCCGCCATCTCCCCGGGAACCAGAGGAACAAACCTCTGAGGACGCTCGCTTCTTCAGTGAAAAACACCAAACATGTCCGATAGGAAACGGCAGCGAGGCTGAAAGGTCAGGTGGAAAAGGACTCCAGATGGAAGGTAGCTATTAGCTCAAATCTGGCTTCATTCATCTCTTCTCTGAGATTAATGTGTTTGTAGGCATGGTCCTTGTTGAAGTAAATACATCATATTTAAAACCACCAGACTCAGAGACAGTTTCATCCCACAGGCCGTAAGACTGTTAAACACCTGAACTCTGTGAAGAACATCCATA
>NW_011361492.1:0-2810 GCF_000735185.1 Notothenia coriiceps
ACATACTGATATACACCTGAACAACAGCAGGAGAGGACTCTTTAAAGTAGAGACACTACATACTGATATACACCTGAACATCAGCAGGAGAGGACTCTTTAAAGTAGAGGCACTACATACTGATATACACCTGAACATCAGCAGGAGAGGACTCTTTAAAGTAGAGACACTACAAACTGATATACACCTGAACATCAGCAGGAGAGGACTCTTTAAAGTAGAGACACTACATACTGATATACACCTGAACATCAGCAGGAGAGGACTCTTTAAAGTAGAGACACTACATACTGAGATACACCTGAACATCAGCAGGAGAGGACTCTTTAAAGTAGAGACACTACATACTGAGATACACCTGAACATCAGCAGGAGAGGACTCTTTAAAGTAGAGGCACTACATACTGATATACACCTGAACATCAGCAGGAGAGGACTCTTTAAAGTAGAGGCACTACATACTGATATACACCTGAACATCAGCAGGAGAGGACTCTTTAAAGTAGAGACACTTCAAACTGATATACACCTGAACATCAGCAGGATATGTTTTCTATTATATCTTTTTTTATATTGAATATTTCCTCTTTATGTTTTTTTATATAATTATACAAATGATTACAAAAGGTCCCCATGTAATACTAGTCTCTTAGGAGTAATGTTGATCTCTTTAATCACAGTAAAACAAGTTTAAATTAAACTAAACAAGTATCTTAAATAAATGACATTTCTATATTAGCTGCCTTTTCTATTTTTCAAAAACCAATCGATTAAAACATTTTAAAACTTGTATTCCGTTATCTCACGAAAAGACTATAAGTGGACCTGGTGTGGAGGGCTAGGAGCTGCTTTTGGAGAAAAGCTTATTTCTTTGGTATGTTGTGCAACTACAGAAAAGACATGATATCTGCCTGCAAGTTCACAGGCAACGTGTTTGCAGATCTCCTTTTCCTGTTTAACCGCCTCATTTCCTCAAATGTTTTACGAGCCGGATGAAGTACAACATGACAGTCATTACCACAAGACCGTCTGTGTCTGACTTTATCACCACACACTTTGCCTCCTACTACCACACTCTGCTCTTCTTAACACTGTAAATCCTGCACAACCCTTTGAACGTGTTGCACATGTCTGCTCCACACTTCCTCTATTTAAACCTGCACAGCTCGCCACTTTGAATATAGTATTTCACTGTACTCACTTTCTCACAAAATGTATATGTTGCATCTTTCTAGCTCAAAAAACAACAACATATTCTTCTTTCATGTCGTTGTTCGCACCATTTATACAATACTAGGTAATAAAACTGATTCTGATTTACTGCTAACATGTGACAGAAAGTGTTGTTTCTTTCAAAGCAGATACATACCAGGGACATGGCCCGGGACACCCTCTCACTGGCTATTTCGCCCCAATAGTCTCCCATAGCTTCTCCGTCCAAAACACAGCGCACCGGGGTCAAATCAGACGTTCAAACAACCCTCGTTCAGATGGAGAGTTTGAAAAGCCGTGCAGGAAATGAATCCAGTGGATCTGAGGGTCCTCCAGGTTCAGTGGTTGAATACAGACGGCAGCAGATACAAGACGGGTATTTATAGCAGAGTGTGTCGCTTCACTGAGCGCCTGATAGAGAGAGCAACAGGCTGCAGAGACGGGAGGAGAGGAGGAGAAACGGGAGGAGAGGAGGAGAAACAGGAAAAGAAAAAGAAGAAACAGGAGGCGGAGTCTGAATGAATGCTTCTCATATCTGAACAAAAACACAAAATCTGAATCTGAAAGTTGAATGGAACAATATAAAGTACTTTAACTGCTCGTACTGCACTAACAACTATTATATTGTAGAGTTGCGGAGGAAAAGAGTCCGAGTCAATACTAACAAGTCTCAAGTGAAGACCTACAAGCTCTAAATCGATACCAAACTTGAGATCATGACGTTTTCAGTCAAGAAATGTCCAAGTCAACACTAAAAAGTGCCAAGTAAAGACCAACAACACATAGTCAAGTCCCAACAGAGAAACAAAACGTTTCAAGTAAAGACTAATAAAGTGCCAATTCCAGTTCAAGTCAAAAGGCAAGAACAACAAGTCAGAAGCCACAATCATCAAGTCAAAAAGTCAAGACAAGAACAACAAGTCCTAAGTCAAGTCCACTAAGGCCCATTTCAAGATCAATAAGTCATAGTCAAGTCCCAATAGAGAACCAAAAATGTTCAAGTCAGGACTAAAAAAGTGCCAAGTCCCGAGACAGAAGTGAAAAGTTTAAAGCCCAGAACAAAAAATGCCAACATGTCCTAGTCAAGTCCCAAATACAAACAAAGCTTTCGAGTCAGGACTAAAAAAAGTAACAATTCCAGTTCAAGTCAAAAGCCAAGATCAACAAGTCAGAAGCCAAGACCAACAAGTCAGAAGCCAAGACCAACAAGTCAGAAGCCAAGATCAACAAGTCAGAAGCCAAGACCAACAAGTCAGAAGCCAAGACCAACAAGTCAGAAGCCAAGACCAACAAGTCGGAAGCCAAGACCAACAAGTCGGAAGCCAAGACCAACAAGTCAGAAGCCAAGACCAACAAGTCAGAAGCCAAGACCAACAAGTCAGAAGCCAAGACCAACAAGTCAGAAGCCAAGACCAACAAGTCAGAAGCCAAGACCAACAAGTCAGAAGCCAAGACCAACAAGTCAGAAGCCAAGACCAACAAGTCAGAAGCCAAGACCAACGAATCAGAAGCCAAGATCAACAAGTCAGAATTGAAGATCAACGAATCAGAAGTCAAGTGTTTGAATTTAAGGTAAAGTCCAAAGTCAAGACCAACAA
>NW_011361493.1:0-4283 GCF_000735185.1 Notothenia coriiceps
ATATACTTTATTACTCGTTTCCATTCATGTCATTTGCAGATAAATGTTTAGTCTTCTCAAGCACCAACTATCAAATATCTCTCCTGATTGTTGGCACTTGACAATCATCTTCCCTGAATTTTACTCAGGTGTAACTAAAGTCTGATTTAAGGGTTGTTTATATTTCACATCATTCATCAGAATATGCAAAGTAACTCAAATAAGTGTAGTGGAGTAAAAATATCAGGTTAACCTCTGTATTGTAGTGGAGTAGAATTACAAAGTAACAATGAGCTGTCATGTGGGTATATATTAATGCTGCGCATTATGGACACAAGCGATTTTCCCCATGTATTAATTATATGTTTTACATTTGATAACACCAATGTAATGGCAATTTCTAATTGTGGGAAAAACGAAAACGTTCAGTAGAGACGTCCCATGGAACATTTTGCGAAACAGAATAGCCAGCATGTTTAGTTCTGGGGGGGCGTTCGATTCCAGTTTTGGATAGTCTGGCGTGGTTTCGTTCCATTTCAAACAGCTGTTTGACGCTCGGCGTAACCTTGGCGCACTGCCACTCCAACATCCAATCCGAGAGTTTGAAGATTAATCACGGGGACTGTAGTCCTAAACAATAGCTGGGAATTATGGGTAGTGTAGTGTCTTCGGCCATCCTAAACTCCTAGAGGCCTATACGTCTGTTTCCGGTTATTTTTATTTTGAAATTCAGTTCCTGACGGACGCCAAAAAAGCCAGAGATTATGGAAATAAACCAATAAATAAAAACAAGGATAATTATGTGTTAATGTTGAGTAAATAACAGTGTGTTATTTTGAAAATAATAACAAATTAGAAGGAAAAAAATATTTTAAAAATACAGATTTCAGTAGTCTGAGGCTCTGAGCCCCATTTATTTTCCTCACAGACGGCAACAAAATTATACGATTTTAAAATAAAAGCAATAATTGTGGATTGATATTGAGTAAGAACATGTTTTTATGAACCACACAGCTTCCGGTCTTCCTATAACACGTAATGCCATGAGACTACCAATATAAATACATTGCTTTTAAAATCGTAACAAGAATCAATAGATTAAAAATCGTGTTGGTGAACACGAAATGCCATGAGACTGGTTTGGGTGGTGAGGGTGGATCCAAGTGAAAAGCGTATTCTCCCTTACTTACCCCTGTTGCTCTGCTGAGAGTAGAGTTGAAAAGGCATTGAAAATGCATCACAGGGGGTTCAAAGAGATATAGGTTCAGCAATCACTACTTATTTCTTACCTGTCTAGTCCTAAAGTAGTCCTTTTTTAAAGCACATTTAAGGTAATGCCAAAACTTAAACTTGAGTAGAATTTTGACCCTTATTTCTAACTGTGTTATCAGTTAAGGAGGGAATGTTCATGAACTCCACAAATGTACCTTACAGGTCACCTATTACGCAAAATCCACTTCATGTATTTTATACATCAACATGTGTCCCCTCTGTGTAAAGAGATTCAGAAAGTTTCAGGAAAAAAGATTCTCTCACTTTTTGTGCTGATCCGTCTTGCATAGGGGCGTTTGTTGTGGCACCTTATTTTCATCTAAAGTAACAGACCCAGAATTAGCACTTTTGAAACAGGGCTGAAACAGAGGGGATTATGGCATCCTTCAATGCATGATCTGTTTGGTATTTCCAGCCAAACACTTCAGAGACATGTTTTGTATATATCTGAGACCTATAATATATTGATAAAAAAAAGAGTATAATAGGGAACCTTTAAGTCTGGCCCAATAGTGACGTGCCCTAAAACCCGAAGTAAGTTAGCATTTTACCACTTAGGGTTCCTTTGACAAAAACAATGCAATTTCTCCATAGGATTTTGGAAAATAGCTCGAAATAAGGTCTGTGGTTGACAGAAATTGAAGAGACAGATCACGTTTTGTTCAGCCGGATAATATCCACATGTCTACCCTACTTTTATAATTTTCTAATCATAAATCTATCGATCATAAATCTACCGATTAGATTTATGATTTAAAAATTATAAAAGTAGGGTAGACATGTGGCACTCTATACTTCACAAACCTTGTGAACCTTGGCCTGCATGCTTTTGTAATCATTCAGTATATTGTTATACATATAATGAAGAAAATCCATTGTAAGTGTGCAATTCTTTTATTTAATAATTGTAGTTTAAATCTAATTCAATATAAAGGATCAATTTGAAGATGGGCATGATATGTGCAAGGGGAAGGGGGGCGTTATTGATTGAGTATACCTTCAAATGATTCTGCAGCTCTGCTGCAATAGTGGTAGAACTTCTTAAGTTTACATAAAACTGGTACTGGGTTAGGGTTTAGGGATCGGGATAAAAGGTATTTGTGTATTTGAGATCAAGTTGGAGGCTGAGATTGGATAAAGGTGTGTTCCAAGCAAAGGCATCGGAAGTCAGTGCGGCGGTTAGGATGTGGGGATTAGGTCATTGGCTATGACAATGTAATGAATCTAAAGAATCAGAATCAGCTTTATTTAAGTACTTTTCTGACATATGGAATTTGCTTTGGGTTGTGGTGGTGTAAACGAACACAATTTTAGAAAAAAAAGTTGTAGGAGAAAGATCAGAAATAGAACGATTATAAAAAAAACGTTTTAAATCTTTTAACAATAAAAATAAAGATAAATATTTACACCAAATATAAATATTCCATGTACTTTGAATGATAAAGTATAATTTCAAACTTAACAGTGGTTGCATTTCTTCATAAAACTAAAACCATCCAATTCTGACCAGGACCACACCATTAAAACAAAATATTTTAGATTCCAGTGTCCTGCAACTGGTATATATAATTCTCTCAAACTATATATAAATAATCTGACACCATGGGTCAAGAGATTGAATCCATGTATGTGAAACATATTGTCAATGTCTCTGCTACAACTGATGTGCATGAAAGAAAATATGAATCAAATATGTCGGATTACATTTATTAATAAGTAAATATATGTTCTATTTTTGTGGCTATAAAGAAAAGGCATATGTGCATCAGGGTATTCTGTGTGTGTGCACTCAAGTGTTCCTGCCTGGGGAGAGTTAGCTTCAAAGGGCTTGACATTGTCAGTAAATAACTCATGAACACACTAAATGGGTCGAGGATAGGGGAGTAACAATGACTGTGTCCTTTATGAAAAATACATTGGCTACAAGTGTGTGATTTTGATGCTGGAAGTAAAGACCTTGGAGTATGAACCTTTCATGGCACATTTCACTAGATAGGTGGAATCTTTGGATAGGAATAACAGTCTTCACTTGTTTGTAGGGGTGTAACGGTTTACGTACCGAAAATATTCTGTATGGGCCCTTTGGTTCGGTACACGTGTGTACCGAACGAATATAACGTTACACGTAAACAATTCAGAACGTGAGCAACTTTTTGGAAGTAATCTCAGTTGCTGCGTCCCAGCGTTCAGTGTAGTTTGCTCACATTGGGTTCAACGCGTCATAGGGCGATCAAGTCATTTCATTGGACGGGAAGCATACTATGAGAGCTGGTCACAGGGATGAGTTCAAATTAGTCAGTAATTGGAGGAACTGGCGAAATGGCAAATGCAGATAAAATTGAGCTCGAAAATCCTCCAGCATCATTGAAGTCTCCGGTTTGGGAACATTTTGGTTTCGCAGTTACGTACAAGGATGACGGACAAAAACAGGTTGACCAAACCAAAGCTGTTTGTCGGCATTGTTAAACTAAAATTGGTTACGCGGCTGGCAATACATCAAACTTGCGCTCATTTGAAAAGGCATCACCCGAACGTGAATATCACCGGTACCAAAATAAAAAATACTGAAGTCCAAACCCAACTCCCACTAGCATTTAAGCCTTCACCACTCGCAAAAAGTTCAGACTGAGCCAAAGCTATTAAAAACGCCAAATATCTGTTAAGGTTGAGTGAAGGAAGCAGGACCCAAATGCAGATAATGCTGAAAATGCCTTTATTTCAAGGATAACGAAAAATACTAGGACAAAACGGAACACTCACCGGTGAACTCAGTCACAAACAAAAGACGAACCACCACTGAACACAGGAAGGGACAAGACTAATACAGGGAGGGGTAATCACAGGACGAGAAACAGCCGGGCAGGGGAGGAGAAACACAAGGGCGACAGGTGAACACAATCAGACACACCAGGAAACACACCAGGGACACTAACGACAGGGAGGAAAAACACAGGGAGAGGGACCAGACAATACACAAGGAGGAAAACAAGACAGGGAGAACTGAACAGCAAAATAAACCCAAACATACAAAA
>NW_011361494.1:0-3485 GCF_000735185.1 Notothenia coriiceps
GTGGGAAGAGCAGATTATCCGTTTATTATTTCTGTTTTACCTTTTATAATATTTCATTCAAGAACCCCTTGTGCGTTTAATTAACACAACTATTTTTAGATAGTTGATCGTTACATGTCTGTCCAATAGAAGAACATGACAGCGCAGCGCAACTACTACGGACGTGACTGCCCTGGCAGTGACATCAACATAGCCTGCTTGTGCTACCACACTTTCCCCTCAAAATATCGTTAAATAACCAAACTTGGAAATAGTGCCAATCCATACAAAGTGTAACCACATCATGTACAGTATTTTTCTGTTTTGGTGGTCCTGCCACACCTTGCGTGCACATGCATGCACACGCGAGTTATGGTGAGATATCTGGATTAAGAGGTTGGTTTTTCTTTTGCACAGCATGAAAGAAAAGACCAAATTAATGGGCTGTGTTTAGTTTTTTTAAGCACAGGTTGAGTTCAATCATTTGTACGGCCCTCGGAGGACGTTGTAAAAATTGAAATGGCCCTTGAGAGGAAAAAGGTTCCCCACCACTGCTGTAAATAATAATAAAAACCCTTGATTTATAACAACATCTCTGTCTCCTATTGATCTGAGTATATTATATAGAATAGCCAGTTAATTGAAGCATTATAGCACATGCCTTTGTCAGATGTATTACGCTTTTTTTTCTGCTTCGAATAGTTCTCTCTTTTTTCCCCATACATGTGTTTGCATCCCTGAAAATGGACAAACCAGCTGCGCCTAATTAGGGCATGGCCATCTTTGATCGTCAGGTTGCTACTATGGTGTTGTCCTAGCTGGGTACCTTGTTTTTGTCTTAAAAAATTAACCCATTTACAATCTTTTCACTTTATGAAGTCAGTGGTAACATTGTTGTAATGAAAACATTTCTAGTTTAGTTTAAATAAGCTCTACCCTCTTGTGTCACTTGTGCAAAAAATGCAACGCCAAAACATTCAATCATTTCTGTTCTTGTTTTTTGAATTGCTTTCTTCACTGAGGTGACTGGAAAGCAGTATAATGAGGATAATTTAACAAGGCCATGTGAGAGAAACAGCAGCCTCTTGTCGGTGATCAGTCTCTCTCAGCCCTCAGCTTCGAGATGGAGAGCCATCTCTCTGTATCCAAGGAAACAACAGCCAATTTCACACTGCAGCAGTTTTTTTTTTTTTTACTCTTGCCAGTTTAGCATTCTAACAGGCAAAATGTTTTTTGCCATCACTAATTCTCTCTTCTACTGAGCTGAATGTACTGTGGCTTAATCAATACCATCATCGTCTATACATAGGACTTCCTTCTTGCCGCGTTTTCATTTAGTAACGCTTACTTCACAACCTGATGTTAGTGCTCCATTTGACTGGTTGCATCATGTCTCCAAGACTACCGATTCTCTGATAGCACAGCCTTTCATAACAGATGAGATATGAGTCCTGCTCTTGTTTTTTTTTAAAGGGAAAACTCACCTGTGGCTGTAAACAGTGTGTATGCACTCTGATGCTAATCCGGGAGTAGTTCATTAATTTGTACATCTTCATAACACATCAGTCCTGCTTCTGAATGATGCTCTTGGCGTAATGTGATTTATTTTTCAGTCAACAACTCCAATGGAAAAACCAAAACTAACCATAAATTGATCCTCCTAACAAATTTAGTTTGCATGCGAGAGCTGCATTGTTGAAATTAAAAACAGATCAATAAGCCACTGTTGCACAGGACAACATGTTCCACACGCTGTAGTGTATTGTTACTTAATCCCACATACACTGTCCTGCTGCCCCAAATAATTACTAGAACATCAAATATGGATTCATCTGCCACTGAAACTAGTCCCCAATAAATGCGCTATACACTTGTTAAAAACTAGAGTGACCTTTCTTTATACAAAAAGTAATTGTAGATTTCTGACTCATTTCTTTTTTTGGTTTTGAAGGGCTTGTGGCTAAGAGCAGCGGAAAGTGACATTGATTTTGATATTTTCGTGAAGTGGGCTTTTATTTTTTTCCTGTTCTTACGCTCCCATCTCTTAAAAAAATTCAAATTCTTACAACCTTTCATTTTAAAATATGTTTTAAGGTGTTTTTTGTTTGTCTCCAGCTTTCATCTCTGTCTTTATGAACATAATACATAAACGTTCACACTGCGACAAAACCTTCCACACGTTTTTAAATCTATAATATATTTCAGTTAATTGTCTTATCTGCAAAATATGCAACTTTAAGACCACTAAAGAAACACTCTTAAGACTAAAACAATTACTTACCTTAGGAGTTTACATATTTTATTGTCTCACAACATTGAATAAAAGCAGATTTCATCAGGCTTTTTTAACAGAATAATAAACAGGAAAAATCCCTTTAATGTTAAACCGAAAACTATTCTTTTCATATGCATCCACAAGTATTAAACATGTAAAATCCATGTTAAAAACGTGTATAAAAAAGTATTCACCAGTTTTTAATTGGACACAAAAAATAGACAATCAAACCAAACTGAAAACACAACCTCCTTGTTGAAGGAAAGTAATCATTGACCATGCAAGGGAGTCAATCATTAAAGCGAGAGAATAACACAGCAAATTCAAAGCCACAGAGCTTGATTGCCATTTTCCAACAAACTATTCAAATTACATAAATGACATAATGTCACAAATTTGAACAGGATTGGTGAAAAATAAATGTAAAAATATGTTGCTCTAGTCACGAATTCTCCAATTGGAGAACTTTGGAATACTGCAGCGATCTGCAAGATAACAGTTGTTTAGCACTTTAGCCCTTTATCTTTCTCATACAGTACCTCTTTTCACCCTCTGTCTGAAACCAGAGCCCATTCCTCTGATTGGTTAGCTGGCCAGCTCTGTTACACTCTAAAAACAAATTCCTTGGCTCAACAAAGAAAATCAACGCAACAGTTTGCATCGATGTTTATTGAGTTAAGACAACTTCTAATGAAATTGTCTTAAAGCAACAAAGTTATTTGAGTTAGGGGAGAAGGCTTTTCCTCTAGAGGTGTTTTTAATTACCATTTACTTAATAATTGGTAGCATAAACACAAGTTTTGAAGTTGATTACTCATAAGATTAAGTTGTTCCGACTAGTTTTACCACATGATTTAAAAGAAATTTTAAGTTGTATGTACTTAATTACCCTCATTCGGGATACGAGTTTTTAAGTTGATTACTCCAAAAATTAAGTTGCTCCAACTTGTTTTACCGTATTATTTAAAAGGCATTTTAAGTTGTATGTACTTAATTACCATCATTGTGAACACACGTTTTTAAGTTGACAACCATTTATAAATTAAGATGCTTCAAATATATTGTATTCAATAGTTTTTTTTCTTAGCTTTTTCATGTTTTTGCCTTTAAAGAAAGAAATTAATTGATTCCACAACAAAAATATTAGGCAATTCACTTTTTATTTTGAACTGCAGTTGTTTATTTCAACACATGATGTTTCAATCAGGAGAGAATTCATTTTGTTTGAACA
>NW_011361495.1:0-4604 GCF_000735185.1 Notothenia coriiceps
ATCAGTGCTTTAATCCTACCGATCGCCATCTAGTGGATATGAAAAATAATACAAGGAAGACAAGAGATCACATTGCAGAGACATCTATAATGTCTAATTATATTTTTAAATTTGAAAGGTGATGACAGATGGACTTTTTTTTTGTTGAAGATATTTTTACTAAATTACATTTGTGATTGACAATCTTTGTTGTGATACTTTTATGAGCATAAACATTTATGTCATCAACATTTGGTTGAAAATAAATTAGGCCACCACAAACGTGAGCAAAAATGGAAAAATAAAATGTCTTTCCCATGAAGGCTAAAAATTGTGTATTATTTCAGTCAACAAACTTTGCCATTTTATTTAAATTTAAATATATTTTTAAATAAATTGTACAGTACATTTTGATCTGGTAATCCACTGGAAATCCACCCCTCTGGTGGGATCAGGATAATCCAGTTTTTTGGGATCATACTGATCCCAATCCTGTGTTGTCGGTTTTGAAGATTTGATCCAGATTAAAGCTTGGATTGGATTTCCTGATCTGATCGGATATCAAAGTTATCCTAATCCTGTTTTTTGGTTTTTAACTACCCAAAATCCAAATCTGATTTGATCAGATAGGGATTAAAAGTGTTGAACTCCTGGGCCCAGATGTCCAGATTGTGATATAGAATTACATTTAGTCTGGAGCACTGGAGCCACCTACCTATCAGTCCTGTTGGTAAAGAGCAGGTTTTTTATGTGCTTGGTATTAAGTGAATACATGTGCCCACTAAGGTGCAAATCTTTAAGAGTATAGATAGATAGATAGATAGATAGATAGATAGATAGGTACTTTATTGATCCCAATTTGGGAAATGTTTGGCTGCATTATTGTCATTCATTTATTGATTTTATCTCAATGTACTGTGCATGATCTACTGAAGCAGATTGGAAGAACATCCCCCTTTAGACTCTGGATTTGGTGTTTGCACTTAAAAGCTACGGGACACAGATACCGTTCAGTAAACAGTCTTTTTAAATAAAGTTTGCCTTTCACACACATTCCCTGGACGTGTTAGCTGGCTAAGGATCCCAGACTGAAGGTCTTATTCTTCAAATAAACTATTTGTCTGACGGGCATCATGCAGGAAGTTACAAATAAACACAATTACACAATTTGTTCTTATTTTTTCAGAGCCCATTGACATATGGGATTCACCAATGATTTATTTTAGCTCTTTCTTTAGGTACAGTAAGAGAGAATGTTACTAGTGGTCGAGAGCAGAATAAATGTTCACTGTCCACAAATTGTTTGTCCAGTTAAAAAAATTGTTTTAAAACTTGAGGAACATAAAATAACTGTTAAAATATGCATAACGTCTAATGTTTTGAATGTATATATTTATAGATATGAATCAGCTCCAAAATGACTGAACACACGTGACGCAGATCTCACCTGATCAGTCAGATTGGGGTTAGCTACGTCGGGTGGAATCCCTTCCGCACTGTGTTCTTATCATTGAGCTTCTTTCTTCAAAATGAACCGGTGTCCAGGCTGATATCCTAAACCTAAAGGATGTGTACATTACAGCTCTCTAAACTTAAACTGGAATCAGTGTAAACACGTGAAAAAGTGTTTTTTTCCCTTCACAAATGTAAGAATATGTACAGAAGTCTGTAGTTGGAAGCTATGACTATCAGCTGAATCTTTAGTTTCAAATTGTTTAGGGTGCTTTTGCTTGGAATGCCTGAAGACTGTTTGGTGATGATGTTGTATTTAAGGCTTATTATATGGTGATTGGATTTCTGCCGTATGTGTGTGTTAGTGTTTCCTTTTGTAAAAATGTTACCAAGTTGATTGGAGAAGATTTGGGGTTGGAGTTGAAGACATCCTTTAATAAAAAGCTTGTAGGATTATAATTTTGTTCATATGTTATATATAATGTAAATCAGTGGTTTAAAAAAACTTGATATGATAATTCAGCTTTTTAGTTTTTGTCCTATAAAAGTCACTGTCTTTAGTGATCCATAAACACAAGAAAGTTAAAAGGAATAGTTCAACATTTAAGGAAATAGGCTAGTTTGCGTTCCTGGACATTGAGTTGCTACCAAAAGAATGATACATTGTGCATAAAGAAATGACCACATAACCCTATTTAAATATGTCTTGGTGAGAGATATTTGGAAATTCCTTGTGAAACATGGAGGGGTTATTTTTTGTTTTGGAGGTGCCCCTGAGTTTTCCTGGGGTAAACTTCAACTTATTCCAGAGTTTCTTGTTCATAATGCATCATTTATTCACTGAACTGACTCTGACCACAGTCCCTTTAAAAGACATGAAGTGGGTATTAATGAAACTTTGTTGCACGTGCCTGATCCAAACTCCTGCAGGGTGAACGCGGTTGAAATGTGCACTGGATAAAAGTGAAGAGATTCTTATGATGTACTGTAAGTCATTTTGCTTTAAATTAATGTGTATGTGTTCCACAAGCGATGGGCAAGGGAAGTATTTTCATATTGGGGTATGAATACACGTCAAGTATTTATGTAGGCTAAAACTGGATCATTTTTTTTTCTGTGTTGCACTTTATGAACATGTACAAGTCAATATGTCTCCAATTAAAGTCATTACACTGATGCAGTATGACTGTTTCCTGTTCCTGTTTAATGACATTAGTCTGCTGAAGGGAAGCATGTGTGCCTTAACATACTGTACAAAACTACAACTATTACTTTTTATATATCTTTTAACACATTTTAATATGGGTTTTGTCAGGATGTGTTTGACGTACTATATTAAGATTTTTTTCAACATTATATACTTGAACTTTTCCGTATTTTTGGAAATATTGTACTATGACTTTTTAATGATATTTTCAACATTTTTTTTTAAAAACGCATTGTCCACAATAGAGGTAATAATTGTCAGCTTGTGCTTTCTATATCCAATGATCATGACATGGTAGTAAAAATTAGCCCCACCGGGAGTAAAATAAAGCCACTTTCTGGTTAAAACTGCCATTTTTTATTCTGAAACTCAGCATCCTCAATTACCCCCAAAACCACTCCAAATGTGTCCAAATCGGCCAAGACATTTTATTTTTAATATTGTTCACATAGGCTTTAATCCCATTCATTTTAATTAGCACAATTTATGCTAATTGTGCAAATTGCCCAACATATGCAAATTAGCATCCTGCAGTTTCTATTTGCTGGGGACCAATACTATATATTTATTTGGGAAACTCAACATTTCAGGGTTAACTCAGATGGTAACTACACAAACATATTGAATACACTTGATGAACCAGCCTTATTTAGAGACTAAGTGATGCCAAAGAGTTTTACTTTGAAAGGTGTGACAGGAAGTGTCACACCTTGAGAAATACCAAGAGACTTGATCTAACTACTGTGGCTGCATCTCAAGTCAGTTATTTTCATTTCCTCACTATCACCGGAAGTTGATTTGTCTGCGCCATCTTCAGTAGTGTCCCATGGCCCTCATTTCTACCAGAGGATCGAGGATCGAGGAGCGATAATGGAGGAGCGATAATCGAGGAACCACCAGACCATCCTCCGATGAAATCCTCAGACACTCGCCCCGCCCCCTTACTGTGTATCCCTCACTGATTGGACGATGCAGTGCATGCACTGATCTGATGCTTCTTGACATGAGAGCAGTTTCCCAGCGGAGTGAAGAAAATACAGGTACATGAACCTCACGGGAGTCACTCCTCAGTTTGTACCGTGTTTTGTTTCAATTAATGTATCATTTAGTTACAAATATGTGATATATCTGAACAACAAAGTGGTCAAAAATCATTTTATTCATTTTTTGGAAACAATGTCATGATCGCTTTTTTCGTTTTACATTTTCATTTATTGTCATTTCAATTCAGTCAGTCATTAAGTGCTATTTAAAATGTTAATTTGCTACATATCCAAACAAACAAACAAAGTGTGCAATCCAATGAATGTTAATCTAACTGGGTTTTGATATATAACATATCTCTTTTCCTTCTCTCAATTATTTTATTTATTTTGTGCACTCAATATCAATCAAACTATTTTTCGTTTATACATTTTAAGAATGGCGTTTATCTTTTTTGAGAATTAGTTCTCATTTTATTTTATTTATTTGCATCTACAACAGATGATACAAATGTTTGTGTAAGTAAATGTGTACTAACAGAGGCGAGGGTGTGTGTGGAAATAACGGGGACAGAGCTGGCTGCTGTCAGACGATCAGCTGTGCAGCATCATCACAAACGGACGTCGCTTCACGTGACGCTCCGGAGGAAAGGACGTCCCATTGCTCTTAAAACTAATTTCCCTGCTTCTCGTGGTTTCCTTGCGTCCCTCCATGCTTCCCTGGAGGGAGGGACTAAACACAGGGAAACGACACAAGTGAGGGAAGCAAGGATTTCATTTAACCGACCTGAGACGGGGCCAGAGTCGGTCTCCGTGTGCACAGACAGGGCTGCTGTTAACGTCGGTCTGTACAACGGAATTGTGCCAAAACTACGCCAACCGGCTGCGGAGGGAGACTCCCCCATTCACTGGAGAACTGCGCTAAACAGCTGATCACAAGTTCACACTCTGTGGTCACGGAAGTACTCCACTAGCTCCCCCCC
>NW_011361496.1:0-4063 GCF_000735185.1 Notothenia coriiceps
AGGGGAGCCGGAAGTTGGAGTACCAAACACTTACTCCAGGTACTCATCTGAGTACCTCACTGAGAAAGTTGTGTGCACCCCTGAGTATAATACACACACATGACCAAATAAGGACTATGTGGGAGTTCCCCTCGATTCCATTGGCTCTGACGGTTAGAAAGAGATGTCACATGTCAAAATCCAGCAGGGGGAGCCAGAGATATGAAAAATCCACCCAAATGGCCCCAGAAGAGGTTTCTTTTGCTAAATCTGTCTAAAAATGTCAAATATCACTTGTTTTGCATCAATCTTGATACAGGGTACTTATTATATGTTGTACTTTGGATTCCTAAAGCTTTTAGTCTACTAACCCATCATCCAAGGTTAGTTTTCAGATAAGTACAAAATATTTTTTGGACGGACACTATAATTTACAGTTTTTTACCATGTTCAATCTGAATTTTCTTTAAAATAAAAAACATCTATATTGAATCTGACTTTTTGACATCCAACTGACAGGTTTATCATTACTTTGAGAAAAAAGATTATTAATTTAACCCTTTTAGAAGGGAAGATATGGTCATTTGTTCTGGGAATGTCATTTTCTAGGCTGAAACCTGAAAAACAGGCTCGGGGTTTAACAGGTTAAAAGTAGCACAATTCATTATGTCAAACCTTGGAAAGTATCTAGATATCCCTGCCCTAATGCCAAATTAACATGGCAACTGAATTTGTGTCGCCGTTTGATGTCTATGTCTGGACCGCTGCGTAAAAAGGAGGGATTCTGACCCGTTACTTCTCTTCTTACTTCTATAAGAATAAAACACGGAGGACGGAGATCTCTTTTTCTCCCCCTCTCCTGCAGGGAGGCGTGGTCAGCTGCAGCTCACAGAATAAGCCCCTTGCAAAAACAGGCCTGGAATGAGCAAATGGAGCGAAATGAGGCATGGCTAAAATACAGGATCTGTTTGGTATTTTGAAAAAAAAGACTATATTTATATACTTTATATAGGTATGGCCCTAGAATATATTGCATGTATAGCATGATATGTCCCCTTTAAACTCATTTGAAAGTCCATTCATGAAAGCATGTGTGGGTGTTAAATGAGCATTAAATAATGTATCATTAGGGATTATGTCATTGTTCTTTCTTAAAAGCTGAATCAAGTCAATATTTTAAGTCAATATGTATCTATTGTCATAGCTTGGAACATTATGTCACCTATTTATTTGAATTCAAAAACATTTTTCAGATTTTCATGATTAGGTCTATATAGGCCTCACATTTT
Organism: Notothenia coriiceps; assembly: GCF_000735185.1. NCBI lineage: Eukaryota > Metazoa > Chordata > Actinopteri > Perciformes > Nototheniidae > Notothenia > Notothenia coriiceps. Next base: position 1,269 of record NW_011361496.1, read on the forward strand.
TCAATTGTAAAACCCATGTAATATGAGTGAACATTTGTATTCCTAATAAACTTTAGGAGAGTAAACAATCCGCGGGTTTTGCCAAAATTAGCCTCCCAACACTTTCTGTTTATGTCTTTCTGTGAATAACGTATTGGTACAGCAGATAATCAAATTTGAATGTGAAGCGGAGATAGGGCAAATACATCTACATTTTTCATTTTAATGCAGACCACAATGCACGGTGCTCAAACACACACACATTTACGCTTGACCGTCTGAACTGCACCAACATAATGATGGCCGTTTACATCCATCTTGGCTACTATTTGCTCCAGACAGCCATATTTAAATCTAATGAGCTTCCCTGAGACTGAGCTCCTGGCTCCAGTGAGGTTGTGCAGGACGTGTGGAACCTAATCCTCTCTCACACAGATCACTGACTTACTGCGTTCAGCTAATAACTCTGCCAACTCTCTCATTAACCGCTCTCAGTAACTCTGGTCTGGCGCCCGTGAATTCCACACACGGCACACAAGTTCATGTACTAGATGAAAGCAGTGAGTTGCACTTTGAAATGTAAGCACACACACACACACACATGCATTCACAAAACTAACACATTCATCTTTTTTACACCCTAGGGAAAAAAGATTTGTTCCCTAACCCCTCATTTAAACTCTCCACCACTTCATGTCTAGAAAAGAAAATGCCCCTAATGCTAACCTCAATACATTTTGCAAAACACCATAAGTATCAGCATCATAGCGACGCTAAAGAAAAGTCAAGGATAATTACATCATTAGAATACATCGTCTAGGGAACATGCCTGTATGTACCAAATGTTGTGATAATCCATGTTGTATAGGCTGAGATATGACTGGATAATTTAGATCTGCTGGTGGTGCTTGATATATTATTAGACTTGGGAATCAACAAAACTATTAAGAGTTATCTTCTGGACACCATTAAAATAAGTTCTAAATGTCATGGCAGTTCATCCAATGGCTGTTAATATATATATATATATATTTGAGTCTATACCAAGTGGTACGACAAACACATTAACAGTTTCAACACTTCGCAACAGCTGAAAACTCAGCTAAAGAGCTAACGTGCTAACATCATTAGTACAGTGTAACAGTTTGGCGCTCTGTTTGGTGAATGAAAATATGTGACATCATCTTTTCCCTACTGAGCCCCGCCCACTTTAAACCAGAAATATTGGACATTAGGATTCTTTCATGTGAAATAACAACAGGTGTTCTTTGTGACACTCCATTGCTCATACTAAGAAGCTTATTGAAGTTCCTTTAATATTCTTAACATTTTCCCATATGCCTTACAATCAAGAGTACAACTAGCAACACGTTCTCCAAACATGGCGCCACTTATTTAGGACACAAACATTAACTTGAACCATTCCTGTCGCCCTTGGACCACTTGAATTCTTATTTATAGACTTGGGAAGCATAAACTAAAGGCCAGTAAAATGAGAAATACTGTACTTATAAACACACAAATAAACATACATATTTACACAGTCGGCCTCTAGAAGGCATGATGAACCAAAGGTCAGTTGTTTATAAAAACCTAGGAACTTATAACCATCTTTATTTTATTAATGAGAACATTTATGTTTTTTAAAAGCTATGTGGATGTACCACTAACTCAAGAAGATTAATGACTTAGGGGGTAGCTGGAATTTTCTTGAAATAGCCTACAAAAATGGAAAGCTTCTTAACGTGGTCGCTTGTAAGGACACTTGAATGTCAAATGTAATGGGGAAACTCTCAAGAGTGGTTAACACAGTAGGTCAAATTGTAGGTAAACAACAGATGCAGCAAACCAGCAGACATGTCTTGAACACCAAAAAGAAAGCTCTTGACATAACAAGGGACCTGGTCTATCCATTGTACCCATGTAATTGCTTGATTTAGGAAGGCACTTTAGACTGACCACCAATGCCCGACTACTGTTGGATTATTAAATAAATAGTAAACTGTATAGGGAACTGTACAGCATTTGCAAATTGTTCCTTTCATGTAATAGGCCTACAGAACTGTATTTTATTGCGTATGATTGAAATGAAGTTCTTATGACTTGTTTACTCAGAGTTATTATCCTACTTGTAATCCATATTGTTTTTGGTCAGGTCAACAACAATTATCCCCCATTGCGGACAATAAAGTGTCTTACTCAGTAACTTAATTGGAGATCCTGGGTAGTAGAAATAGTTTTGGATAAGAGGACATCTTTAGAACAGTTCTTTAGCTGGTGCTGCATTATGTAGGTTGGATACAGGTTGTTTATATATCATTTACATTGAAAATTGTCACGACCTTAACACAAACTGGAGAACCCAAATGCACGACCCAGAGACAGTCTTGAAGAAAACAGAAAATCCCTCTTAACAGAGTAGGTACTGGATTTAACAAAAGCGTTCACAAGGAGGAAAAAACAAGCTTAACAAAAAGAGAATTTAAGATTAACAAAAATAACAAAATAACAAAACCTGACTAGACTGGAAATGATCCTCTCTTTGTTGAAGCCTGGCATGACCATCCATGGAAACAAACAAGACGAACTGACACAGGACAGGGGGAGACAGGACTATTTAAACATGAGGTGAGTAGGAATCATGGATGTATAATAATAGACCCTCCAGAAAAACGCGGGCAAAAATCCTTGATTATGCGGGCTAAATTCCTTGATTATGCGGGCTAAAATCCTTGATTATGCGATTAAACATGCGGGGTTTTATGTGATTTTATGCGGTGAAACTGCGGGAAGTTGCGAAATATGCGGAAAGTTGC
>NW_011361497.1:0-4741 GCF_000735185.1 Notothenia coriiceps
GTTGAATAGCACCCATTGACTAGAGTGGCCGCGATCCTTGCGGACGCCGTAACGTGGCCGTAACGCGATGCAGACGGACCCGGTGGAAACTAGGGGTTACGGCTGCCGCGGCGTTCGCAAAGATATCGGCCACTCTAGTCAAAGGGTGCTATTCCACCACACGCGGCGCGTTACGGCTCAGAAGCATCTCAGAAGCGTCTCGGCGCAGGCCAGGGCTCCTCTAAAATTAGCCTATAACGGTACGTCCACACAGCAGCTTTAAAAAAATCTTCCAACGCTTCCAACGCTTTTCTGCCCATTGACTTTGAATGGGGATGACGTCACTTTGCCTCGCTTTTCGCCGAACTGCATTGTGGGCGAAGCAAAGCGAAGATTTCCAGGATTTTCAGGATTCAAAAGTTGAACAATGTTCAACTTTTGAAGCTGAGCTGGAAGCGTCAGCCAATCAAATCCTGTTTATGCAAATCTGACAGTACAAGCGCTAGCCAATCGCGTGCAAGCTGTGAGAGCCAGACCGCAGTTCATTTCCTCATATTCCAAACAAGAAATTACGGTAGCAAATCACCCGGTTCTTTACGACCAGAACTATTTACCGGGATACAAACCGGAGGAACCAGGCATGGAGGGAGGTGGCAGAGACAGTGGGTGAAACTGGTAGGTTTTCACCTGTTTGGGGAGTTTATATATATATATATATATATATTGCTCGCATAAAATCCCCATGGTTTTTTGCTTTGTATGTCGGGGGCGGGAGATTCATGTGATTGGTTGTTGGACGCGTTGCTCGCAAAAAATCCCCAAGCTCTCAGACACGCCCGGCTCCAAGATTTTCAAGATTTTTTCAAAGCTGCTGTGTGGACGTACCGTAACATACAATGTGTCGGAACGCTAGCCATTAGCAGTGCGAGTGATAGTGTAGTCATTGTGTTACTGAAGTAAACAAAGGGGTACAATGGAGGCGTTTCTGGCAGGAAGTAACTGCAGAAACTAAAGGCATAAAATGAACACAAATACAATTAAATTAAAGCCAAAATAAATAATAAATCACATAAAGATATTTACAATTTTCTATGTGAAGCACTTTTATTTTAATGTTTTTTAGTTTTTCCAGTCCAACTTAATTGTACCTATTTTTAATAAGTTTGGATAAGCTGCATTTTTAGGTTTCTGAAGCCTTCTTGTGAAGACAAATCTATTTTCAATATTGTAAAAAAAAATGCATGTTTGATGTCCTGGAAAACAAAACAATATTTAAAAATGTTTGGGTTAGTAATTCATGGACTAACTAAATATTCACATCATAAATTATCAGTAATTATTTGAATATACAATTTGGAGGAAGTTTCCTTGTGTTATCAAATGTTGTTTTTCCTCCAAATTTCACCTCTTTTTCTGCAGTGTGAGCTTTGACCTCCCTGTGTTTGGTGTTGCATAATGCTGACCTCCGATCACAGCAGTCCGGGAAATCATTTTGAAATGTTGACTAAAGAAATGAAGGGTGGGGGGGATATGCAATGTCAGTTTGAGGTACCATCACAAACTCAAAATACACAAAATTAGAGTTAAAGCTTTCATATTTCATTATGTTTAATTATCTTTCATGAATTTGTAATCAGATTAGGCTACTGTTAATTATTTCAAAAATAAGGAGATAATACCAGAAATTCCATTTAACACTTTAACAGCATGTTACTGATTATACATTTACCTGATTTACATTTTCAATGCAGGAATTTTTTATTCAAAATGTTAACAGAGTGGTATACAGCATTTACTTTTATTCAAGCAGAGGATCTGAATACTTATTCTACCTCTGCATAACTCCAGCTCCAGCAGAAACATCCCCATCATTTTGAATAAGTTATAAAATGAGACATAAAATAGTACCAATTTAGTCTTTTTAGAAGTACAGTTACCCCATATGTATCTCTGATTAATACGCAATATGTTTTTGTGATATTTGCTGCAGTTCAAATCGGTGTGTTGGCCTCAGAGCAACAGCGTGACGTCAGAGTCAAAGACACACATTGCCTAACTTTTTGGGGTTGACCCCCACAATAATTTACCTGATCTGATTGTACAATCCTGATCGGAGTGTACTTCGCTCTGCTTTGTCCTGCAGTATTTTAATTCCTGAAAAAATGTCTATGGGATATCTAGGGTTTGTTCTTCTGCTTTGGTTCCCAGGAGTGCTGCATGGTAAGAACATTACATTCTGTCACCTATCATTTTTAGTTCAAGTGTTTTATTATAGTGCTCTCTTACTTGTTTCAGCACAAAATGAAACCCAGAACTGTACTGATTCCAGGCTGAGTGGAGGTTATGTTGTCCCTGAACAAAAAACGTACCTTCATGAAGCAACGCTCACTTACGCCTGTGATAACGGACTTAAACCAGCAGTGGAGGGCTGGTGGGCGACAAGCATATGTCAAAATGGCAAATGGTCTCCTGAACCCCAATGTATTGGTACGTTTTAATAATTTCTCTGTTGTTTTTTTTAAATAAGCCACTCTACGTTGTGTTTTTCAGGGTAAATGTGTAATACTTTGCTTTATAGTTTTATTTTCATTTAATTTCTGATTTTGATTGAAAGGATAATGTCTTTTTTATGACACTGTAGAGACTTTTTAATTATTATCACATGTTTTGTAACCAGTTTTTATATATTTTTCCATCCATTCTCACCAATGTCACCAACAAACATAGATTATACAAACACCAACACAACCCGGCGGCACACACAGATTTTAGCATAACATTTCAAGAGTAGGCAAAGATCTCCTTTTTGTTACATTTCTGAATGATGCTAGTTGATTTTGGCCTAACTTACTTAATATCCAACAATGAAATAAATATATGAGTTCTGGTTAAATGTTACAAAAATGTTGGCTTTATTAAAACCGTAGAGATATTTTTCATGCAAATAATGGCATTTTAAAAATGAAATGACGGTGAGAAGGTATACTTTTTTGTTCTTGAAAAAGTCTTTGGGGGCCTTAACGTCCACTGAATAAAGGACAATGAATAGGAGCTGTCGTGTGCTGCACTTTATTTCAAATTGTATTCATTTATTTTCCAACTCAGAAGGAAAAGCCTGTGTGCCACTGACTGTCCCAAATGGAAACTACGATGCAAGCACAAATGGTCGGTATGGGGAGAGAGACAAAATCTGGGTTAGATGTGACGACGGATATGAACACAAAGACCATGACGCCACAGCAGAGTGTATAAATGGAGCATGGTCCTCTGTGCCAATCTGTGAAAGTAAGTCTGTCTTATTAATTTTTTTAAACGTCAGTTACCAGAATCAAATCAGTATCTAAATCTTAAATCCACTTTACACAATAACCTCCTTTTCAGGGAGTACCGAATCATGTGGTGATCCCCCTAAACAAAAACATGCAGTCATCATTGGTAAGGGATACCAGGAGGTGTTTGCTGCAAGCTCAAAACTGCAGTATAAGTGTGAAGATAGATATACTGCAGAGCGAGCAGACACCGAAACAATCATTTGCATCTCAGGAAACTGGACTGAAGGCCCAACGTGCAGTAAGTTGGCAATTTACTGAGAAATGCGCCAATAAGAATACTTTTTATTATTTCTGTGTCATTATGGATTGGTGAATTATAAGATGTTACAAATGACCCTTGTCCAACATTAAATGGCTCCCATGATCTAAATTAAGCAAATATGGCAGAATTTAAGGTTAAGTCAACTACTGATTCAACAATAATTAGAAATAATAATAAAATAAACTTGATGGCCATTTCAAATAGTGAAAAGCATTAGAAAATGGCTCTATTAGACTATGGAACTACTATATAAATAGATTAAAAATACACTTTATGTAGAAATGTTATTCAACACAAAACACTTAAATTGTTAGAAGAAAATAAAAATTGTATTAAGCATGTCAGGGTCCGTGTAACACAGCATTACAATTGCCCTCAAATGTACCATATATGACAAAAGCTACCCTGCAACTAAGCTAACATTTGACATAGATATCAAAAATGTAAGACAACAGAATGGTTATTAAAACCAGACAGATTCAAATAAAAAATGCATAAAAGGACGAGACTAATACTGAAGATAGAATATATTACTTCTAGGCCCATACCTCAAAGGTCTTGCGAAAAAACGTTGAATAGTATGAGTGGTAAGATTAAGAAATATTAAAATGACTAAAAAACTATTTTACAATTGTTGTTAGGATAATGTGCTTTACTAGGACAAACTAGTACAGTACAGAAAGAATACTGCTCTTTTATTTCCGTACGGGTTAGGATACAGGCGGTAGGAACTGGGTGTAGTGCTGCCGGAGCGCACCGGAACGCCGGCTCAGCTCAGTGATGTAAAGGCACACCTTTATATGATCATTATAGTTATACAAAAATAAGAGAATAAATGAAAAACAGGTATGAAATACTATATGACGATAAAACAAGAGTACAGTTTAAAAGGGGAGTGATTTGTAAAATATCCATGAAGAAAAAGAAAATCTGTTTACAGTTCTGTTTCATATGGGTGTTGACCCCCCCTAGAGGATGTTCCCCCACTTAAATCATATCAGATGGATAGGATACTAGATACAATTGCACACTTCTTGTGTCCATATCAAACACATTCCAAAAGTTGTCGTGAAATTAACTTATTAAATAAACGAAACGAAAAATATAGCCTACTTATGCAAACAACATTGAATCTGGACTTGAAATTATTCTGATTAGGCCTAGCCTA
>NW_011361498.1:0-96773 GCF_000735185.1 Notothenia coriiceps
TGTGTGTCTGTGTGTGAGAGAGAGAGAGAGAGAGAGTTTGAGAGTGTGTGTGAGTGTGTGTGTGTGTGTGTGTGTGTGTAAAGGGGGTGTATGTAGTGTACAGCATCAACATCTACGCCGTGACTCATCCCCATATATCACGCAAACACACCCCTGTGTCTTGGAATCATTGCTCTCATGTTTGCTTGTTTTCTTTTCCATCATCTTGGCCGCGGAGTCTGTCGAGGAGGCCAAACAGTCTGAATAAAAGATGCATCACTGACAGATTCACATGGCGGAGAAGTGAGGTAAACCCTTTGGTGAGTCACCATGCAACAGGAAAGTTGACACGTTAAAGCACTTTATCGACAAAGGTGTTGGATAATCACATGACTCACTGATTTTGGTAAACAACCAACACATGCACTGTCTTGATACATTTTACTGTAGGGCTCCAACTAATTATTATTTTCATTACTGATTTATTTGTCAGTTATTTCCATTTTGACTATAAAATATCAGAACATTTGAAAGAATCTTGCACTTTGCCAAGTAAAGATGTCAAGTAAACAGTCCAAAACCCATAATGTAAGAAAATAAAAGTCATCAAATCCTTATATTTTAAGATTTCTAAACCAAGAAGTGTTTGGTATTTTCTATGAATTGAGGAATTGCTTGTTCAACTAATTGTTTGTTCTCTGTTTCACCATCAAACTTTGACATCAAACATATCTTAGGTGACATTCCCTACAAATCTAGGTGGTGATAAAACCTCTTATTTTAATGATCACGTTTATTTTATTCAACAAATTGGACCTCAATCACAATCTTTATGATAAATACGTTTCAAAACGTATAAATGGTAAATGGTAAATGGACTGTACTTATATAGCGCTTTATCCAGTCTTTAAGACCCCTCAAAGCGCTTTACATACTACATGTCATTCACCCATTCACACCCATTCATACAGAGCAGTGTACCTTACTCTAGGACCTAACATTCACACACATTCACACACCGTTGGCCATGCCATCGGGAGCAACTCAGGGTTAAGTATCTTGCCCAAGGATACATCGACATGTTGACTGCATGGGCTGGGATCGAACCCACAACCTTCTGGTTGAAAGACGACCACACTCCCTCACAGCCACAGTCGCCCAAATAAAAAAATAATATTTTAGTCAAAGTCATGTACAGGGGCCTAAATAATAAAACAAGGTAAAGAAAACACACACACACAAAATATCATCATACAGATCATAATATAATGTACTATAAACCTATATATTAGTATCAATGATTTATATAGTTTTTTTAATCTGTTAAGAAAAGATTATTTTACTTTGGTTTGAATTGCTAATGAAAAAGAATACTTGTTTATTATTTATAACATTTGTGATGTAATGGTTGTTCTACTGAGCTATAGTTGGTTTGCCTAGTTGTGTACTTTGACTTATTTAAAAGTTTTTTCTACATTATCAGATTTAATTTGAAAAATGTACGTCTATTTTGTTAAAAAGTCCCCATTGAAAATACATTTGCTTTTTTTTTTCTAAGGAAACAAAGGTCCAGTCTTATCTTCGCCTGTTGTGGAGTGGGAATTTATTTCTGTTTATTAAACCAGCGACTAGACACGTGTTCTCAGGAGGATTGCGGTACTATCAGACCACTTTCACTCTGGAGTGTCATGAGGACCCAGACAAGATAACTGGCACTGCAGTGAGAGATGTGTGTGCCAGAAATGTGGGGGGGGGGCAGAGACATGCCGTCACTGAGCTGTCAGCCTCACTCGTCTCTCACAGGTGAGTCAAGGTTCTCTAGTGATTCACGTCTGTGAAGAACGAAGTCCCATCCCCTCCCCTTCCTATTATTTCACTCCTCCTCTCCATTCATCTCTTTGTCCAGATTCCCTTTCCTTCCTGCCTGCTAATTGTTGTCGTACCACACCATTTATTCCTCCCTGAGCCTGCAGTACTCCTCCCCAGGCTGACTGTTTTCAACGGCGTCTCGGGGGCCCTGCTGGGAGACCTCCAGGAGGTTCAAAACACTCTCACACCTAGTTCCACCTGCGGGCCCGTGGATCCCGATTGGGGATTTCACCGCGCTGATGACGGGGCATACTCTTCCTTCCTGAGCCCACATAAATCTGTCGGTGGGCTCAGACCCACAGTCTAATATTAAAGCTGTTTCCATGACATAGTGCTCAGCAGGGGGTAGGGCAGCTGTTGTTGACTAACATGAGCTGGAACAGGAGGACGGGAGCTGTGGTTTTACTCTTACTGATCTGCTAACAAAACACTGACCTATTATTGGGGATGATGCGTCTTGCTGTTGTTAGAAAGCAAAGGTTGTTTGAACCCAATTAGGCGTATACAAGAGGCAGTGCATGCACTTTCCATACCCCTGCATCAGTTATTCGATTTTTTAAAGCTAAATATATCACATAGTCAGTGTTGTCTTTTTGCCTGTCGCCCCATGTTTATATTTTGCTGTGTGTAAATAGCACCTTTATTCTTCTCCCGGTAAAATGGCAAGAATGGACTTGTAAGGACATTTTTCAACAGAGTGAAGGACCTCTGTCATCTCAGACTCTGAGAGAGGCTACTCACCTTAGGCCTTAATCAACACACACAGACACACATAGACACACACACATACACACACACACACACACACACACACACACACACACACACACACACACACACACACACATATTTGTAAGGAAAATGTTGTATAAGTGTTGTTGTAAATCCAATTACTAGCAAACAGTGTTACTATAAAAAGAGACAGAATAGGAGTCATATAATTAAAACATTTAATTTTGGAGCTTAGAAAAGTATATACAAACTCTTTACACCTTTACTGTACGAACATCTATTCATTTTAAACGTATACAGAGTATAAATACAAGAATGTTGGGTTCAAATCGTAGACATCTTACTTGAAAGAAAACATGGTGTAAGTTACATAACAGTGTCGCACACACAGAATGCAAGCTGTCCCATGTGTGTTTGTTTGTCTACTTGTGGCTCTTTAAGGTAATTCTCACTTTTACTTTATTATCACACATTTAGCATCATTTTAAGTTCTTCAGCCTCTGGAGAAGACCAAACAACAATTAACAATCAAACATCCCGAACATAATTCTGTAGGAGAATTATTTACAGTGACACATTCTTTTACATTTTGAAATGCTAGATCAAAACAATGCATACAACATTCTGCAGTCTCGATTGCCATTGCACTTTTCATAAATCTGTTACTCACATTATGATCACTCTGCTCTAAAATAATATTTTCTTGTAATACTGAGTTGATGCAAGAGAAGGAACAGAGAACGTTTCTCCCTGAGGTCATTGGTCAGTCCGCTGTGTCATCAGCAGTGTTCAGGACTCATGGTTCTGTATAAAGCCCGTTATAGGATTTCAGAACCCAGAGGGAGGATGTGCTCCGGCTCCTGCATGTAGCTCACCTGCCAGGGAAGCCCCAGAGCTGGAGAGGGCTCCACAAAAGTCTCCATGTATTTCTGAGTGCAGGAGGCCCACATGCTCGGTTGGTACCCCAAACCCTCGCCCACCTGTGGGTATCGCATAGGGCTGAGCGGATGGTCGTGGGGGCTGCCGCAGTGTCCATATGAGGCATAAAGCTGTCCCTCAGGGGGGTAACAAGGGTAGTGTGGTGACGGGGGACATGATGACGCGGTATTGTCCATGTACACATGAGGCTCCGTGGGCAGCCGGTGCAGGGGAGGCCCTTGTTGAGGGGGCATCTGGTGAGGGATGGTCGAGTGCCAGGGGACGTAACTCTGAGGCTCCAGACGAGGAGCCGGGGCCCGGGTCTGCTCATGCCGAGATGCTCCCATGGCAGCAGGTCCTGCAGACGACCTGTTGCACTCCCGGTGGGTGCAGGGCTTGCTGGGGGGGTTGGAGCTCAGGAACACTGAGAGAGCGGAGATGCGGTTGATGGCCCTCTGCAGGGTGGCGATCTTTGACAGCCGCTTGCCGCTGAGGTCGTGGTTCAGAGTGACGCGCAGGGCATTGAACGCCTGGTTGTAGTCCATGATGCGTTTCCGCTCACGGACGTTGGCGGCCATCCTTCGAGCTTTTGAGCGAACCGGTCGATTACGCTTCTTGGTCTGACCTTCCTCCAGGTCACTAGGGCTGGCAGAGCTCTCGCTGTCTTCGAAAGATTCCTTGGGACTCCCTTCGTCCTCCCCCTCACCCAGCACGCCAAGCTCCAGCTCTTCTTCAGAGAACTCCGATCCTTCAACACTGCTGCAGCTCATTGTGTCAACAGATCTTCCTGCTTGTATCGTAGCGAGGCGTTTGCTCTCCCTTGCTGCTCCCTGACTTGTTTTGTGGGGCTGTCGGTATTTGCTTCTACGCCGACAGCCCAGGTATCCTCCTCCTCTGACTCCTCCGGTGCCTTGTGATTACTTGTACCTTGACAAGACAGGTTGGCCTGCGTTTTGAATGCTCTTGAAGTCACATGGTACAGTCACCTGTGAGGAATGGTGCACTCTCTCTCCCTCTCCAGGTTTATGGGCGCCCTCGAGGCAAATGGCACTGTCACCTCCTCCTCCTACTCTGACTCTCCCTCACATCCCTCACAGGATCGTAGCCTACAGAAGAGTTTCAACACTTCACGTCACTTTTAAACATACGCAAAACATACTCATTATTTGGATAGCAATTTACATCACACTTTTAACACCTTGACTGAGGTTTGATTCCACGATTCCTCCTGTACTCCAGTTACCTGTTTGTACTTGAGACTTTCCATGAGAGTTTTCGAATGTAGTCACCCCATTGAATTTCTGTCATTACAAAGAACTCTATCAGTAAACAATCATTTATTTTTCCACACAGTACCATGTGTGCTTCTTTTTAACATCATTAGCCATGAAGAGATATTCATCTAAATAGGCGTTACACCAATATTAACTCAGGGGCATTCATGACAAATTACACATTTATCCAAATCTGTTAGACACGTTTCCCCTTCTCTCAGGTCTGGGAAGAGCGGAACCCTCTTATCTAGCGCAGGTTAGATTTTTCCTAGCAATTAGTTGTCTCTGGAGTGGCGATTGTGCCTCTCTCTGCTCAGGTTTAAGGGCCATGTAATTTAGAGTAGCTTCCCTTGGAACATGTCACCATAAATCAGGGCCAAGCAGCACCCGAGGACAAGAGCAGAGAAGACTTCAAAGAGGGAAACAACAAGGCAAAATATTTTACAATTAGACCCTGCAATTGCTCCTGGTTAGGCTATCGATCTTTCACAACCTTTGGCTAGTGAAGACGTGGTGGTGATTTTGACGAATGACTTTTGAACTACTATTTTAGAAATGGTTCCATATTGATTATAATAAGCGATTTGTTTATTTTAACACTACTGAGTATCATTCATGCTCTGACGTGATATTTTAATGGCCTACATGCCAGTGGAAGAACAAACCACTTAGCACTTTTTTAATGACTGCCACTTATTCACTTTTAGACTCTGAGAGGCAATTATCTTTGTGTATTTTGAGTGAAATGTGTGTTATTTGCGAGTGCCAAACACAAATTTCCATTTTATGTAAATGTAATAGACCAGGGGTTCCCAAACTCTTTCAGCATGAGACCCAAAACAGAAATGTTGTGGTCCTACGGGACCCAAGATCACAACATGTCATGATTTTCCATAATATCTACCTTTATAAACAAAGAATACAACACACCATGAATTTAAAATGAAAATATTTATTTAATTATAAAAGTGCATCGCAGCAATTAGGTTTCTCACCATAACATTACATTACATGTTACTTGTTAGATGCTTTTATCCAAAGCGACTTACATACTCAATACTGTGGGCAATCCCCACAGGAGCAATTTGGGGTGAAGTGTCTCAGGGACACAACGACATGCTGACTGCCGTGGGGTTTGATCCTGTGACCCCCCGATCCCAACACCAAGGCTCCACTGCGCCCACACCTAACAACTTTCCCTTAGAGCTTGCCCAAAAAAAATAAGGATCAAAGCAATGACAAAACATGGGAAGTGCAGTCAAGTATATACAGTACATCACAGGTGAAACCACATTTAAATGATCAAAAGTGCAACATTAAGTTTGTCACTAGATTAAAAACGATGTACATGTTTTAAACACTTTTAAATGAACAAAGCCGTTGTAAAACACTCTGAGAGACAAAGAAACTCCAACACTTGGCAGCTGATTAACTTTACTGACTTATTTACAATATTTACAATATTTTCTGATCGGACATGCTAGAAGGGGTATTATATCATATATTGAATACATGATATAATAACAATGAGATCTAAAAATGAATGTCCCGAAACATCAAATGTGTTTGTTAAATCATCGCCCCCCCCCCCCCTTTATATACATAAAGAAGGTTTCAAATGTATTCATAATTGTATGAACATGTTTTAATTGGGGGGTGGACGTCACATCCTTTAGGGGGGTCCGGGGGTATGCCCCCCCCGCAAATATTTTTTTAACATTTAAAATGCTTCAATCTGGTGCACTTTGAGCAGAATTACTAGAGAGTAGATCTAGGGGGTACAATTCTAAACACCCATATGAAAAAGATCGGTTTACATTTTAATAATCAAATAAGTATGTGAACATAACCAATAACCCATAATCAATAACAAATAAATGTATCGTATTGTATTGTTGTTGTTCAGTTATATCTTATTTTACCTAGTTAACATTTATTTATTCATGCATTTTTTTATATCTCCAGTTTTAAACTATATTTTTGGTTTACTATCCTATAGTATACATTGGAATGATTTCAAAGCTGTTTTTATACAGTATATCCTAATAATTATATGGGAGTGCCTTGGAAATATTTGTTTACATAAATTGTGACCAAACCGTTTGAGACCTTTACAAGATGTTGCCGGCCCGGGGTGCTAAGGGTATTTACTTTATTATATTATTAATGTAAATGTATAACATCAAGGGCAGAAAATTAGGCAGAATAAAAATAAAATATTTTTTTATTATTTTTTATTATAATAGCGTCAGAGCTGATGGCTGCGTTGCAAATACAATCTTTTATTTTTATTTTATTTTTATTTAGACCACTAAATCATTCAATATACAGTACAATGCTATATTGCATGATTTCATTAAAAAAAAAAAAATTGTATTTGCAACGCAGCCATCAGCTCTGTGTGTGTGTGTGTGTGTGTGTGTGTGTGTGTGTGTGTGTGTGTGTGTGTGTGTGTGTGTGTGTGTGTGTGTGTGTGTGTGTGTGTGTGTGTGTGTGTGTAGCAATGCTGGCGAACCAATTAAAGCGGGATTTTTTTTATTTGAGTTTGGGAAAGGCTGTAATAGACAATAGAGAAATCTGAATCTGAATCCTAAATCATGGGTTGGATATCATTTTCTTAATTTAGGACTAAACTACTGGACACAGAAAAATAACAGATTATTTTTGTTTTGTTCACTACTGATGTCATGATATGTCTAACAGCAGTTTCCTCTGCTTATGGCCAAGTGCAACAGGTCAGGTAACTAAAGGGTAGGCCCTGAGACACTGAACTGTGGGTAGTTGAGAAGCATTGCTTCCTTCCTGCCCTCTTCTTTTTATTGTACGTGTATCAGATTCAGCTCTGAGACACCAGCTTTACAGCCCAGAGCTGACGCTCTAAAAGTCTATCCCTAACCCTATGGTTCTGAGGTGGAAATGTTCTCCAGCCGTTCTACTGATGTGTCCGAGAGATCAGCACAGATTGGACTTGGATTACTTACTTTTTGCAAAAAAATTAAGAGATAATAATAATTGATGTACCTTCACATACATACAGTATTGACGATCACAGTGAAAATGCATTAGCTAAATGTTCTTTGTTGCAGAATTGTTGCATAATACAATATGTTCTATTGTTTTTGAGTTGTTTCTATTACATTTGTATTGCTTATTAAAAAGTGCATATTTTGTTTTTGTTTGAAACCTGAAGACCTACACCCTAAAGCCATTCAGGTTGAACTTGCATTCCACACTCATGTCTTCTAGATGCAAGTCTCATTTAAACAGTTAATTACACTAAAATTGGCCATTATTGGTTGAAAGGGAAGTCACTTTTACTTTAAATGGTAGAAATGTTCACACAAACCTGAGTAAATGACATATCAACAGTACAAGGTACAAATGTTTCTCACTGGCACAATCTAGCCCTAATGACACAATACAATCTAAAAAAAAGACTTGCTTCAAAAAAAACATTGTGTAGATTTTAGACAGAACTCAAAATCAGCAAAACAAATTGTGCTCACTCAAACAAAGCCACATGACAATGTTTTAAGCATTACATTCATTTTTTGTCTTTGTTTTTGTTTCAAATCCAGGAATCTGACCCCGCCTCTTGAATAACCCTGCTGATCTTTTGCATACCTTTATAGCTAAAACTGTTTGAAATGTTCAGCCCCTGATGCTCCGAGGTGAGAGTAGGCTTTATCACAGGCCGTGATTTACGGCTTCACAAACATGTCAGATTTACTGCTGCGGTGTAAAGAGCATGAAGACTACAACCTCGGACTCTCCCCGTCCATTCATTTCTGACAGGTGACAAGACGCCAGTAATTATCAGCCGCCGGGAATAAATCACTAGATTTTATCACGCAGCTCGCCATGCCCTTGGTGGAATAACCATTTTCAAGCAAAGGGAACCCGTCCACCGCCACTGAACCTAGGATTTGTAAATCTCCTGCTCAACCCCCCATAATGACTGGTTGTTAGCCGCTTGTTATTACAGGTCTGTGTGCCTAACGTTATAGATGTATATTTCCAAAGGGGTAGTTAGGGGTAATAAGTGAGCAAGGTCCAGGTCTGCTAACCTTGGCTTTGCAGTGGTATGTTAATGCATGTTTTTGGTGTCTGCCATGGAATTTTCTCACCTCAATAAAAAGCCTGCAGTCAGAAAAAACAAAAGGCTTGTGGTTATCCCTGCCGCTCCACTATTTGTCCCAGCACAATCCCTTAGAAAGTTAATGTCAGTATAAATCAGTTTTATCAAGCACACTACCAATCTGTGGTCATTCATGGCGGTTATTTTATTTGCAATACTCAAATCTCTTTTATTGCAAATAAATAACTGTTGCTTTCTTCGTCAAAAAAGGAATTTTAACTTTTATTTTTAATGAAATTGAAATATGTTTATTTACAGTGCCAGAAATACCAGTATGACCCTATCCTTTAAATGTATTTGTTAAATAATTGCTACTAATGTTTACTTGAAGATAATGATCTAGTAATGATTTAAATGCAAAGATAATTAAATAAATGTATAATGAAGAGAGGAACAACTCCTTAATTCAAATGTTTTCTGAAGTAAAAGTCCATATTTATATCAGAAAATTCACTACAGACTCTACCCACTATACTTTCAGAGTGTTGTCTTAAAATACATATTCAATTATTGCAGACACATTAACACCTGAGCAGCATTTTAATGTCACAGCTTTAATTGCTCATTTGAATAATTGTCTATATAGCGTAGTAGCTTTTAACAACGCACTTTATTTTATAAATTGACTTAACTGTTGCCATTTAATAAATATAGTAGAGTAAAAAGAAAAATATTTGTCTCTAGAACACTGAAACATTGACTTGAATTAAATGTATTATGTCAACAGGTTTCACACAACTGTAAGTTAGTTGAAAGCAATACTATTACTTTTAAATAGGTCCAATTTAAAGGTCCCATGTCATGGCCATTTCTACTGATCATAATTCCATTGTTGAGGTCTACTAAAATAGATTTATATTGTGCAATTGTCCAAAATCACATTGGTTTCTCATACAGCATCTCTGTAAAGTATGTGTATTCACTCTGTCCCAAACGACTTGTTGGAGCTCCTGCCCCCCCCCTCCCTGTGAGCCCAGTGGCCGTCTGCGAGACAGCGAGACACAGCAACACCTAGCCCGAAACCAGCCCGAACACACACACCCGCAGCCTGGCTGGGAGTTTGTGTGTGTGCTCACACACCGACTCACAGCCTCGCCGCGTCCCGCCGTCTCAGGGAGGAAAGATCGGCGGCGCTGCAACTGAGAAAAGATTGAGTGTGTGTGAGGAAACCTAACGGCTCCACGGACGTAACGTAATGGCTCCACGGATTGGTCCGTTTGGGTATGGGTACGTCACTGTACCCAGGAAGAAAACAATGGAAAAAGAGAAACCTCCAACGAGGCGTTCTGGGGCAGCATAGACAGGTATTTTCTGTGTTAGAGTTTTACTCGCTACAGGGTGTACTTCGAGGGTTTGTGACTCTGCAGACCGTTTACATGCAGAAACACCTTCATAACACACAAGGGGACGGGTAATAACCAGAAAAGCATGACATGGGACGTTTAACAAACAATATGACAAATTATACAGATGAATAAATACAGAGATCACTGATCACTGTATCCTAGTGTCATTAACTGAATTTGCCTTGATCACAATATCATTTTTGTTATGAGCAACCACCAACTTTACTAGTTGTTCCCCTCCTATAAATCAAACTCCTGGAAAAATCTCTAATGCTGCAGAACAAACTTCAGCACACCTCTATGATTAATGGCCGTGGCTGTGACAGATAGTCTGTGAATAAAACTTTCAGTGCTGAGCAGTGCGTGCTCAAATACCTGGGGCGCTGTTGCAACCCAACAACTGAGTTTTATAGCTGCCGTGCATGCAGAAAGGGATTACAGCAGCCAACGACACGTAATTGCCAGTAATTTCAGACAGAATGATTCACAATTGTTGTGTCAGTAGCCTGGCTGTTTTGATTTTTTTCTAACCTGTTGGACAGAATCTGAGATGTAGACACTCTCTCACTTGTCTCTGCGGTACATGTTGACAGATGATAACAGCTCTTACTAAACCTGAATACTCCTCAGATCAAACTGACACTTTTTTTGTGTGATAATGTTCAAATGATTCTTAAATGCTTCATGTCTTACTCACAAACTGTACAACAAGCAGTAAAGATAAGAGTGTGGACAGATATCTGCTGGGCAGCACACCAAAGGAAACAGTCACATGTCAAGTGAAATTTGTAAAGGCCTCAGAAAGCATACAAATACAGAGAATACATGCTGGTTTGAGGGGAAGAAAGTAAGAGCACTAAATTATTTTCATTTTCTGTTACAGCTACTTTCACTTCATTACCTTCACTTAAAAAACTAAAATGGTTGACTTTAATTAAATGTTTAGTTTTATGTCCACAAATTCCACATAACTGTATCAGTTTGGTTGAAAGCAATACTATTAAAGGGCCCATGTCATGCTTTTCCGGTTATTACCCGCCCCCTTGTGTGTTATGAAGGTTTTTCTGCATGCAAACCTGCCAGGTTTGCATGCAGAAAAACCTTCATAACACACAAGGGGGCGGGTAATAACCGGAAAAGCATGACATGGGCCCTTTAATAGTATTGCTTTCAACCAAANACTGTAGGTGAAGGATGCTTCAGGAAAAGACCAAACACTGGATGTCTTTCAGTCGCCAACATGTGTTTTAGAGACACTGATATTAACGAAGAAATTCTGCAGGACTCAAATGCCTCGTCTCTGTTCCCTCACTCATTTGGGAGTGATTACCCATCAGCCCGGGGATGCAGAGGAAAGGCAGCGTTACCCCCGGTCTGCACTAGTGATGGGAATTCTGGCTCTTCTTGGTGAGCCGGATCATTTGGCTCGGCTCACCAAGAAGAGCCGGCTCTTTCGGCTCCCTAACGGCTCTTCAGTTTACCACATTATACCTTTCATAATTCAATCAAATGTAGCCCTGATGATTTATATGTGTACACATATATCACTTAAATTATACATTCTTTGTACTGAATTTTTCAAAAGTAAAAATTACATGTTTAATATAAATGATTTGCTGTGGCCAATTGTTTTCATTGCATTTACAGACCCTTGTACCTCTCTGATACCAATGAATGCACTGACTTGCTTGTAGAATCACGTTACACAAAACAGAACTAAAGCATAGACAATTAAAAAAAGGGGCTACTGTATCGACATTTAAAATTGTATTTAAAGAAAAAGCCTTGACAAAACAGCAGGGCTCTATTTCAGTATTAACTAAAGAAAAAAAGACAGCAACAGCTGACATCAAATCTTTGCTGAGCCTAAAGATAATCATAAATAAATAACATAGTGAAAATAAATATATTGCAGTGTTTAAAACAGCAGCATCCAACCGTCTCTAATCATAAAAAACGACAAGCCGGCTCGTTCGTGACAGACACATCACTAGATCATGAGCTACATGAGGAGAACAGTCCGAGCACCAGTTATTGTTCACCATAAAGCACACACCTCCTCCCTTACTCCTCCCCGAGTTGACAGTCCGGTCCTGGTGAAAAATAGAGAGACAATGGCAGAGTCCGGGATCATTGCGCCATCTTCAAATTGTAATCTTTGAGCACCTGATAAAGTGCTTGTTAAGTCCGACAATTTCCCTAAAGCATGGACAAAGCCGCTGTCACAGCTGGGACTCCCCTCTCTCTGCATGATGTGTTCCACACCGTGTGTTATCTGAGCTGCTGTCACACTGCAGCTCTATCTGCTCCTGCAGTGGAGAGCCTGTCTGGATCAGCTGTGCCGTAACACTGAGTTTCCACTCAGTGCAGAACATGTAGAACTACATCTTTGCCTTTTCGCATGGTCAAAATCCTCACTAGTATTACGGGAGCAACTTCGGGACAAATGTAGTGTTGTGATTCATTTGTGTTTCCAGATGAAATGCGAGCCTTAGCGTTGACAGCCCTATTTGAATACATTATGATGTTTTGTGGAATACAGCAATAAAATGAATTCCCATGGTAATGACTCTGGTCTGTGTTCAGGGGAGTGTTGACAACTGCTGGCACTGCAGAGTAACGTTCTGATAGGCGGTGCTTGTATTTTTACTATCTGTGTTATCATGCCAACTCAAATACAATGATACGCTCGTAAATAACAGTCCCAATGATTTTATAGTGGGACGCCTGTCCATTTGTTGGGCCTTCCCTTTGTGTTGATATCCTGGCTCTAACACGCCCTCTCTCGTGGAGTTATAGCCGTAGGATCGGAGCAGCTTGGTATGCAAATCACGGCAACGTGCTGTGATTGGGGAGTCGTGTTGTCATGAAATAGTGCCTTCTTTGCAAACATCAGCCATTTTCATGGCTTTTAATGACCTGTCTAAAACTACAAGATATGAAGATGTATTGATATTTTCTGTCTGCAGGGTGATGGGGCAGGACAGGACACCAGCAGGCAGATGGCCTCTCTGCTCAGGTCTCTGGCTGAGGAAATAGAAACGGGGAAGCAGGAGGTTCGCTCCACCCACATGAAGAGAGACTTCATCATGAACAGACTGCCCCCCCACAGCCAGGAGGACCTGCTGACACCATGTGAGCTCATGTTCAATCTAGTGTTGTCAATGGATTTATTCTAGAAATGTATGAGATTAATTACATCATACACTGAATCAAATACATTATTAAATGAATTAAGTTAATGGTTTAACATGCAACAACATACAGTTATTATAATATTTATAACCCTTTTTTAATACAGCGCTTTTCACAATAATTAAAACACACTTAACATTGATAATTTAGAAGATCACTTTATTACAAACTTTAAGCAGTGTTCTTGGACAGCCCTTAAAGAGGCTCTATTATGCTTTTTGAGGTTTTCCCTCTTCCTGCATGTGAATGGTCTGCAAAGGCTAAAATCCCAAATGTCCTTCCCGATGCAGTTTCTCTCCCACTCCCCCCCACCCCCTCTCTGCCTGAAACGCCTCCCTTGAACTCCTTTCAGAATCAGAATACCTTTATTAATCCCACAGAGGGGACATTTACATTGTTACAGCAGAAAAGAGCCAAAGACAGCTTAATGTTACCTAAAGCATGCATACCAAAGTATTAAAGATACAAAAAAATGGTTTTGCTTTGTTTACTTCTGTAACATAGTGACATCAGTATGTACAAATCGGGCTTCTATTGGCCAGCGCTCAAACACATTGTGCATAATAGGCTACGGGGCGGGACCTCTGAGCAGTTAACCAATCACAACAGAGCCAGCCAGCTAACCAATCAGAGTGGGCTCTGGTTTCAGACAGAGGGTGAAAAGAGGTGCTGCAGCACAGGCAGTATGACAACAATAAAGAGCTTTTTGAACACTAGAGCCTGGAGACATGTCACAGGAGAGGCACTAATATGAACCTGGAAATGAGCAGAATAGGGCCCCTTTAAGCTGGCAGTTCGAGATTACATTTGGTGGATTTTAGGAGTATACCAGGGAACACTAACATAAAATAAACATTACCTGATGTGTTATGCGATTATTTGCGTTACATTTTAAAGTGTTATTTTGTAAATCATTAATTAACTGCAATGAAGTAATTCATTTGACAGCTGTAATAGACAGTGGACTGTGTACTGTGTGCGCTTTTATAGAATTGTGTGTGTGTGTGTGTGTGTGTGTGTGTGTGTGTGTGTGTGTGTGTGTGTGTGTGTGTGTGTGTGTGTGTGTGTGTGTGTGTGTGTGTGTGTGTCACAGCTGGAAGGATTCCTGCCCTGGAGGATACAGTATGTCTGATGCACAAAGACCACATGGTGATAACAGTGGAGCCCAGCCAGGAGAGAACGGTAAGTCCACCAGCAGTCTGACATCCTGATAACACAACAGATTGGATTCAATGACATGCTCAGCTGTGTGTGTGTGTGTGTGTGTGTTTCAGGATGAGGCCTCAGAGATGGTAGTCTTTGTCTTACATTCTTTGAAGAACCAGAGGGAGAACCACATGATGGGTGAAAGTGGTGATGAAGAAGAGGAAGAGGACATTTCCAGGGTAAGCTGTGACTCAGCTGTTCCGTCCTTCACTTCTTTAAAGGATAGCTGCATGCTCTCTATACTTCTCATGTGATACAACATTTCAGAGGGACTGATCACTTCTTGCAGCTTCTCTTTTACCGTTGCAATCTTTTGATGTAAGTCTTTCTCTCCAAAAGTGTTAAAATAAATGTTTAAGCCACTCACTGTTGTAGTTAAATGTTCACTTTGACTGCATCCCTGTTGCTAAGGTTACTCTTATCTTAGATACAGGCTAATATTATGTAAAAACAAACACCTTTCAGTGTATTTAGAAAGGTATGTATGCATATGTATATTTTTCTTTGTATATATTTGTATTCTCTGGGATGGTGAGAAGCACAATTTCGACCCCCCTGTCTGTATTAGAAAAATAGAGGAATTGACAATAAAGTTGACTCTGACATTTGTAAAGGGTGGGGGGTGGGGGGTTACACTGTCTTATTCTGTGCTAATAGATGCAGCACCCTGTCTTTAAGCTATAGTACTGTACTGGCAATGCACCGTCCTTGATGAGTGTGACTTTTGTGTTGTGTGTGTGCAGGGCCTGCAGTTCCCCCTGTCCCACCTGCAAGCGCTGCTGCAGCTGCAGAAGGCGGAGCAGCTGACTGTGGATCAGCTGCAGCTGCCCACAGCGGAGGAGAAGTGCAGTCTGGTGCTGGCTCTGTGGAGCGAGAGCCTGCTGGAGGTGCTATAGCAAACCACATTAAATCCACATCTGTTGATCTTTATAAATAATAAATATTTCTCTCTGTCTTATTAATGGCTCGCCCTGAATAAAGATGTCACACCTCCGGGAGTGGAAAGTCATTTTTATTCTTAATAGCAATGCTAATTAGTTCAACAGCTGCTCCATTTAGATCCAAATCTTCAGTAAATCTTTGTTTCTGCAATTGAGAGCACAAGTCTTGATGTCAGGTCCCTTCTAGCCTCTTTTCCTCCGTTGCACAACATCTTGTACTCTATACAAACTCTTGTTCAGCAAATATAATGTACTGTGTGCCTGCATTAAACAAATTATCCGCATCTACTACAGCTCTTTCTGTCAAGTATAATATATACATTGTGATCTCTGACTGAAAACTGTTCATCCCTTGACAGAAACATTTATTTATTTAATTCTTTATTTGTTTATTTGATAGGCACAGAGTAAAAAATCTGTGTTAAAAACGCAAAATGTGAATATGGCAGAGCCAGCAAAAATGTATAAACCGCTAGCCTCTTGGCAGGTAAAATGTAACATAAACAAAGAAATGTAAGAGGTCATCAACTAATCTCGTTTAACTGAAATATAAACTCATAGAGACAACAGACAAGAGTTAAATACTATAAAAGATACCTTTTAATGACAGAACAGGTTTCACTTTCCTACATTTAGATGTGTGCATTTTCAGCCTGAAGTATTAGGCTGTTCAATGATAAATCACTTTTCATGTCCTCCAAGGTGATACCCAACACCATTTCTTCTCTAACAAGAGGAGCCAGTTGGTAGATTTTGGTTACGGTCGACTGTAACAAGTTGTTGACGGTCCAAAAACTGGGTTTTTGTTGGGGACTTAAATGTTAAATGTTGTTGCAGTTGGCATCACTGTTAATTGTATTGAGTCATTATTCGCACTCTTTCTTCGTTTTACCAACATTCCTCGGCAGTGTATTTTTTAAGAAGAGCTGAGTTTGTAGTTTAAAAAGTGAATAAAGTTCAGGAAAATGTCTCGATACAGACACGTGACTAACACTCAATAACAACTGTGTAAAAACATGTTTTGAGTGGCTGTGAGGGAATAAAAGAATCCCACACTTACAAAATAAAGACAATTGGATTAGGGTAAGGGTTGTGTTGCATCATATATTACATGTAAGCTTTATGTGTATTAATAGAGATAAATTAGTCAATAGTAGTAGCCCACTATAACAAGGCCTTTCATTTTCTCAGCTGACTGCACTGAGAAAAGGAGGGTCAGAGGTTTGATCCCCAGCCCCTGCAGTCTACATGTCTCAGTGTCCTTAGGCAACATACTAAACCTAATTTCCGGGAGCGGTTGATAACACTACAGTATACGTTATTAATTTGATTAATTTTGTTTCTAAGAGTAACAATCATATCGTTAAAAAAGCACATGAAATCATTACTACTGAGTGCTATGGGAATAGAAGGCTCAGTCGAGCTGTGGCTCTCTGTCAGCCTGGCTACAGTGCTGAAAAGAAATCTTGCATTATTCTTATTCTCATCTATTAATGAAGAGTAGTAAGCTGCTCTCGCTTTACGCAGTGCTTTCTTATATTCATTGAGAGTAATATGCCAACTTAAACGAGATTCTTCAAGTTTAGTGGAACGCCATATCCTTTCAAGTTGTCTCGACTTTTGCTTTATTTTGCGGGTTTCGGCATTATGCCATGGAGCTAATCTATGTTGTTTTATGTTCTTCTTTTTCAAAGGAGCAACAGAGTCTAATTTTATTTGCAGCGCATCTGTAGCACTATCAACAACATGATCAATTTGGGGTGGTGTACATTTTGTATAAGTCTCCTCCCTTACCTGCAGACATGCTATCGAGTTAAGTATTGGTGGAATCTCTTCCTTAAATGTGGCTATAGCACTAACAGATAGGTTTCTGCTGCAGGAGCTTTTGACTAATGCTTTGTAGTCTAGTAACAGTACTTCAAAAGTTACTAAGAAATGGTCGGATAAAGCAGGATTATGCGGTTCGACTAATAGTTGCTCAATTTCAATACCATAAGTCAGAACAAGGTCGAGAGTGTGATTATAGCAGTGGGTTGGTTTATTTACACTCTGACAGAAACCAATATAATCTAATATAGAGTTAAATGCAACAGTAAGGCTATTTTTATCATCGTCAACATGAATATTAAAGTCACCTACGATAATTACTTTATCTGTTTTAAGTACCAAAGTTGATAAAAACTGGTGCACGGTACACTGTAACAAATAAGATTGGCTGCAAAGTTTTCCAGGTCGAATGCGTAAGACTAAAAACAAGGCTTTCAAAGGAGGTATAATTACATTTTGGTTTAGTATTGATAAGTAAACTTGAGTCTTGAAAAGTACAAGTCCCTCAAAATTGTAATCAAGTACAGTAGGCCTACTTGAGTAACTCTACTTAGTTACTTTACACCACTGCTTGCATGGCTGCCTCTGTATGAATGGGTTTATGTGGACGCAGACTAGGAAAGTGCTATATTAATGCAGTCAATTTAAAAAAATTAACTCATATTCAAGCATTCTTTGTTCAGGTTTTTCCCGGTACCCTGATTTGTTCTTCCAATCGATTCTTCATCCATCTAACCACTGACAACTGTCGATCGACACTTCTCACACGTCCATTTAAGAGAGTGTCCTGAACGTACTGGGCTCATTTCTCCTGAGTATAGTGTGACGCTCCCTCGGTCAGAGGGCAGCCTGTAACTGCTGAGGGTTGTGTGGGAACTAGCCTACAGACAGTTAACCTTGACCACATGTTCCAACACTCCAAATGGAGCCTGTAATGATAACCCGGCGTAATGACTGACTCCCTCTCAGAGGAATGCACTATGGATTTACGCCGCTGTCGTTTTGTTTTTAGGGGGTAACTTTTTGGTGACATTAACTTCAACATGATCATATGTTTCAATTGTAGAGTTTAATACCACTGCAATAAACTCACTCCTATTTAGCAATGACTTCAGTCTGCAGGTCCTACTGTTAATACTATCTTGTAAAAAAAGTGATTCATACCATAATGCGAGTATAGGGAGGCGAGGAAGTATACTGACATTCCTCTGTGGAGGAAACTGTTAGACATGTCATGACATCAGTACTGACAGATTTGCATGGTTTTGTAACAAGGTATAAATCACCAAGAAGGGAGGTTTTGGTAATGGCTAAATTAGAGAGTGCAGGATTTTTAGTGACCCAAACTTTAGACATGTTTTTCTTTACATAGTAACCACCTTCCTTTATGACCTGACTGAAACAAAAATGTCTCATTAATCAATCTGCAGAGGTGGAAGAGGTACTTAGATATTTTACTTAATAAAAAATGCATTGTATAAATAAATACCTTTAATAAAGGTAAAGTACTGCATTTTTTGTAAATATAAAAACAGTACAAAAGTATAAGCATCAAAATATACTTGAAGTACAAAAACTAGTTATGCAGAATGGCCATTTTTGGAATAATATATATTTGATCAGTGATTTAATTAATTATCAAACATTTAAATTTTGCAGCTATAGGTACATTTGACTTGAATGACTTTTTGTGCTGCCATGTATTTAAATCCACCCTAAAACACAGTGTTGGAAGAAATACTCAGAACCTTTACTTAAGTAAAAGTATAATACTATGGTTTGAAAATACTCCACTACAAGTGAAAGTCCTGATTTAAAATGTTTTACTTGAGTAAAAGTACAAAAGTATCAGCATCAAAATATACTTAAAGTACAAAAAGTAAAAGTACTTATTCTGCACAATGACCCATTTCAGAATAATATAAAGTATAGAAGTATTATCACCCAAACGTACTTAAAGTATGAAAGTAAATGTACTCGTTATGCAGAATCTTTTTTTCACAGTTTTTTATTATTATGGTTATTATATGATCCGGTTTTCATTACTAACAAATACATGTAAGAGCATTTTAGCATTGATACAGAAAATACTGTGTCGACTGCATTATAACATATCAGCATATCATGTGTTTAAGTGAGATGTGGAGATACAAAGATTTCAAAAAAGGTAATTAAGTACAATACTTGAGTAGATGTACTTAATTACTGATGATTTATATTGTTGTATTACTATAATTAACCTGCAAAGTAACTAGTAATTAATGTTGTGAAATGAATGAAGGGGAGTCAAAATAATACAAATTGCTTTTTAAATAGCTTTTTGTAGTAGAAGTACAAAGTAGCATCAACTGGACATACTCAAGTATGGTACAAGTATCTTATTGTACTTCACTAGGTACTTCGGCAGGGAAATTAATTTAAAGCTCCCATGTCATGGCCATTTCTACTGATCATAATTCCATTGTTGAGGTCTACTAAAATAGATTTATATTGTGCAATTTTCCAAACTCACATTGGTTTCTAATACAGCATCTCTGTATAGTATGTGTATTCACTCTCTGTCCTAAACGGCTTGTTGGAGCTCCTGCCCCCCCCCCTCCCTCACAGCCGAAGTAAAAAAAATAAGTGTGGGTTGATATTGAGTAAGAAAAAGGTTTATAAAGCTGTGAGAATGGGTCTGCGGAGAGCATTTCTCCGCGATCCCAACTCGTCTATTACCAGCGTTCAGGGAGCGCTATGCAAGTCAATGGGACTCCCTGTTAGTTAGCCAAGGGATCCTGGTTTGAGAGGTGCTCCGCGGATTAGTCCATTTGGGCCAATCCGGTCATTTGTTGTTGATTTGGGTGTTCACACGTCAAAGAACCCAGGAAGCAAACAATGGAAAAAGAGAAATCTCCAACGAGGCGTTCTGGGGCAGCATAGACAGGTATTTTCTGTGTTAGAGTTTTACTCGCTACAGGGTGTACTTCGAGGGTGTTTACATGCAGAAAAAGCTACATAACACACAAGGGGACGGGTAATATCTTCTGCTAAATTATGAACCATGCAGATCTCTCAGGTCTTCAGGGACTGGTCAGCTTTCTGTCCCCAGAGTCAGAACTAAACATGGAAAAGCATTGTTCAGTTATTATGCTCCAAATATCTGGAACAAACGANCTCTATAAAGGCAGATCAGGAGAGCTAGATCTGATCGATATGGACATAAACGCGAGTGAAGTGTAACCGGACGCGAGAGAGAGATCAGATCAGCTGCTGAGTCTGACGGAGACACGCAGCTCTGCATGATCCCCTGAAGCTCCGCCCACTGTTTAGCGAGCTGCATGAGAAACTGACCGGCTGTCAGGAGAGAGAGGGAGGGAGAGAGAGAGAGAGAGAGAGAGAGAGAGAGAGAAAGAGGGAGGGAGAGAGAGAGACAGAGAGAGAGAGAGAGGGAGAGAGGAAAAGAGAGGATCCGTTTCTCCCGTGTTATTATTCAAAGTTAATGTAAACTTTTGAATAATGTACTTCATCTACTACAAGTAGTTTGTTTGAATGTAATAATTATGTTGTTTGTGTAATCATTTATTGAAAAATGAATCTGAACTTTTCGATTAGGATGTTAGGATTATAAACTGAAGCAATATAAAAATGAGCACCATTAACTGAGTTTTAAACATCAGCATATCCGGTCATAGTCCGGAAATTACCTGCTAACGGAAACTCTGCTACACAATTCTTATTATTATTATTGAAACATGACCGGTAAGTTTCAAATTTGTCCGATAAAATTAATTCTGTTCGGACATTTGACCAGCGAGAAAAAATCCTAGCGGAAACCCTGGTGTACACATGTAAATCATGAGTCAAAACAGGGCTACATTTGATTGAATTATAAAAGGTATATGTGGTCAAATGAGCCGTTTGGGCCGTTTGAGCCGAGGCAAATGATCCGGCTCTTGAATTCCCATCCCTATCATGATCGGATGCCGGCCTTTCTATCTGCCGAGGGTTTGTGACATTGGCTGTGCTGACAGCAGTATATGTTCTCCTGCACTCTGACAACAACACAGCACTGGCCAAGCTGTATGGGGTTATCAACAGGATAGAAACTTCAGACGCTTAATAATTCAGAATTGATGTTAATTAAAGTTAAAAAAAAACTCTGAATTCACCTAGCATTTATCATGCATTTATTTACCACACCTGCAGCCCTAATTACAATTAAAAACAGCAACAGGTGTGTTTTCCAAGTTAGATCATACATAACATTATCTTTCAATCCAATTGAAATAATCTACAAATCTTAGTTTTGAGTCTGTTAATCTGTGGCTAACTAACATTAGGTAGACCCTGTCATCTTAATAAATGATACTGTTGGAGCAATTTTCATTGAGTTATTATTGTCTGATAGTTAGGCTTGATGATAATATAAATTAGATTAAACTCACCGTCTAAAGGTATTTTTGTGAGTCATACTATGGTTTTCAAATGTATTAATTTAAGGCTCACTTATTATTTGTTATGTGCGTCAGTATCACGTGCATGGCTATATGCCTATATATGGTAGATTGATAGGACACAGCTGGGGTTGATGAGACGGGGAAGCGGGAAAAGTCTTTTGACCGTGTTCTTTTTGTTCTTTTGGACACTGTTAACTTTGATTTAGTATGAAGCGAAGAAATGTGTCCTGCTGTTTATATGCCGTCTGGACTAACGAATAAAGCTCATCTGATTCAACCACGTTCTCAGCTAATTTGTTTGGAAACAAAGAGAGGCGCGTGAAAACCCACAACCCCGATAGAGGTGGCTATTAAATTGTAGACAAAGATTCAAACGCCACCACAGATACTTAATTGTTGTGTCACAGTAATCCAAACCATCAGTTTTACCAGTAAGAATCTTCTGGGCATCCCTCCTCTCAGGCTGACTTCCCTCTTGCTGCGGTCCGACAGCACACTGGGAAACACGTCCAGCAGCAGATCTCCCCACGACCTGAGGAGAGGACAGCGGGGGAAGAAGAAAGGTGAGAGACAGTGTTTTCAGCCACATCAAAGGGGGAGAAATACACAGCGAGTTCTTCTTAACTGAGATGCTAAACATGTCTTATGTGCACTGGTTGACCAATTGCACATTATACGCTTTCCTTGTGTTTTACGTGTGTAACGACAGTAATGCGTGTTGGTTTCTAAACGCTGACAAACACACATCAACTGTGCCGACATCAGTGGTGGAATGTAAATCAAGGACATTTACTCAAGTACTGTACTTGTGTAAAACTTTGAGGTACTTAAGTACTTTCACATAACTGTACTAAATGTTGTGCTTTAACCTCCACTTCATTTATTTTACAGTATTAGTTACAGCACTAGTTACTAACTTATATTCTTATTTATCGGAATTAAACGGAATATGAATAAACTAATAAGTAATGAGATAGTATTTAACATTAAACTACCCGGCAGTACATAAAGTTATTAATATGAGCTCTCATTAAAAGGATGTACACATGAAGAGAAGAGAAACAATAGTTTAATATGAATTCAACTGAAATCGGCCAACTACATAATGAGTACTATAAATATATTTTGATGCTAATCCTTGTGTACTTTTACTGGATTATGATTCTGAATGTTGGACTTTTACAAGTAATAGCGTATTTTAACACTGTAGTAATACTACTGTTAGTACTACTTCCACCTCTGGTTGACCCGATGTAAAAGAGTAGGAGCGCTCATACATTCTCTGATAGGTGCTGAGGGTCAGGTGGGTGGAGTGCCCCCCCCCCGCTGGTGTGCTGGCCTGATGGATGGTTCCTCTGGGGAAGTACAGAAGATCTCCTGCCTGGGGAGGGAGGAGACGACTCAGACAGACAGACACATGTGACTCTGTTTTTACAGCAACACGTTATTTTGTTCATATGTTGTGTTAGAATACATATATTGTAAATATAGAAGGAACGTAACATCTTTCAACTCATTCATTGCTGTTATATCATTGTTTTTCTTAATGTCTGCATCTATTAGCTTTTAATCGTGCTTGTGTGTCTTTTTTGTGCTTAAGGGTCTGCATTGATTTGCATCTATTGTGCATACAGTATATGTTTTCATATGTGAGCTTATGTGCTTTTGTATGGATTACTTTGATGTCAGAAAGGGAACCAAGGGACTGCAGATGAACACGTGCCTCCATGGCTAAATGTGGCACATGTTTTTGATGGTTTACATCAAATGTTCACCGTACCTTTTCAAATAAGAAAATATAGATGTATATATCTTTACCTTCAGTGTAATTTCATGTGAGGGGCTGCCGATCCTCTCCTCTGACTCCACGCAGTACTCTGCTGCCAGAGGAACGGTGGGGTTGTAGAGGAGCCAGTTCTTCTGTCCCTCCAGCTGCAGGATGAACACCTGGACAAAGAGCAGCCCATCAGGTTATGTAGAGGGAAATGTAGTTACTGAGACGGTGCATTCTGTTCCTATTCACACGTTCAATCGTATCATCAATTGCTTAGGTTAGTGTAGAGCAGGGGGGCCTCACCTCCTCCTGTGAAGCGCAAATGCGGCGCATTATTAGTGTAAGCGTGCCACAGTTTATCCGCCATTTAGTCCACTAGCACTCCCCCCCCGCCCTGTATACTTTGGGGAATAAAGTTTGCTTTTTACACAAGCTGGCTTTCTGCTGCTGAATTCAGAGTGTGTACCTCAACGTCATCATAGTGAGCTGGGAGGCCCTGTGACTCCTGAGGTGTGATGTAGACGTTTGATCCCACCAAGCCTCCGAAGAAACACTCCAGCTTCTCCTGAATCTTCCACAGCTCATCCTGACAACACACAGGTGAAAACAAGGTGAGGGCCGCTGCTGACAGACCATCACTCAACTGTCTGATCTGACACTTCACATCCACATCTATATCTGGGATAAACCCCAAACAAATCTCTAATATTCCACAAGAAGTTGCTGCTTTGGTCGTCTCAATCCATCGGAAGTTAGAACAGTTAGTTGTTTCATGCAGCTTTAAGAAATGGGTTCCTTATTGATGGACTAACATTAGCAGTAGCATCATTAAAGTCTGCACAAGACATAAAGCCATGCCTTCCTCTCTGCTGGAAGCTGCTCACCTTGAACCTCTGCGGCTGGTGGAACTGGATGGTGGCCTTATTCTGAGTAAAGCTCTTGTTGAGGACGCTGCTCTTAACTTTCCCCTGCTTGTTGAGATCTTTTTTCTTGCCGTTGATGCAGCGAACCACGTTGACGTCCGTGTAGTATTCGAGGTCGTTGGAACAGAGGCTCTGCAGGTCGGAGAGCTGGAACAGAGACTGGTAGTAGGGGGCTGTGGTGGGGTCAGACCTCTGCAGGTGGAGGGGCTTCTTCTCCCAGTACTCGCTGAAGAACTGCTCCGGCCCCATGGGCTGGATGAGGCTCTCAAACAGGCTGCTGGGGCTGAGGAAGCTCAGGGGGGAGCGGGTGGGGCTGTGCTCGACCCTGCTCTGTTTAGGGAGCAGCTCCTCCTCGCTGCTCCGTCTCTTCACCGGCTTCTCTTTGCTCCTCTTTGGCATTTTAATCTGAAACATGATTCAAAGAATATCATCAGTGAGATAACCTTACTGCCGCCACATTTTTTATTTCATTTAAACTTTTAGAAAACTGCAACCACTTGCACACTTTTTAAAATGTATATTGTATAAAATATTTAGTATTTTTTATATTCTGCCTTCTTTAGATACTCTATAGATATATGTAATTCTACTGTTGATATATACAGTAGTGATGTTACATATTGCGCCGAGGCTTCGGAGCGTGTGTCGAGTAACCCCCGAAGCTTTTTGTGAAGCTTGTATCGAGGCTTGTATCGTTTTGGGCCAGTGACGTCACAAGCTTCGGGGGTTACTCGACACACGCTCCGAAGCCTCGGCGCAATATGTNTTCACCGTTTATCCTTTTAGTGTCCCCCAAAACACCGTGTGTAATGAAACATTCCTTAGTGATGTTTTATTTGAGAACAATGTAAAATCACGAATTATTATGATTATGTAATTAACTTTAGAACAATCACGTAGGAAAAAAAAATAAATTAACAATTAGTTGTATCTAGTATGACTTGCGTACAAGTATTTTTCCATTCTTTGAGCTTTCCAATCAACTGTGTTTTCACGTTTTACAACGTAAGAAATTTTATTCCTCTGTACTTCCAAAAAAAGGAGTGTACAAGTGATTATGTCAAGTAGTATAATTGCATTCCATTGGGACACCAATAATTATAGGAGTTGTGAAGGTCGTAATGTATTCCACGTATGCTTTTCCAGTTGGTCTACCTGCTCTTCACGTAGCTCTGCATGTCGTAGTTTAGGTGCTTTTTTTTTCTGGAGATAGGCACTGCTCAATCCACTCCTCCATACTATAGTAAGACCCCCCCGGAGGTCGAAGTTAATCTTAAATGTTTCCATTTTATGCTTTGTAAGTTTGTTTCGTAACGGAAGAAATTTAAATATATTTATAAAACTGACAAGTCAAATCAAGCAATCTGATTGGTCGATAGCGTTTTTGCGGACCTCTTTGATTACAGATTTGAAAACATCGTTGCTTGCTTTAAAAGTTGCACAATTCCTTATGTTAAACCTTCAAAAGTATCTAGATATCCCTGCCATAATGCCAAAGGAACTGCACACTGAATATGTTTTGCCGTTTGATGTCTATGTCTGGACCGCTGCGTCAAAAAGGAGGGCTTCTGCCCAGCTTCTGCCCCGTTACTTCTCCGCTGCTTTCTTGTTCCAGTATGAAAAGCAAACTCAGCCCAACGGTATACTTTTTTTGCGCAGACGCGGAGGGATACTGACTTGTTGTGAAAAGTAATTTACAATTCTACCCGTGGTATACGCTCAGTATATCACGGCTAAGAACCAATCAGATTGCTTGATTTGACTTGTCCGTTTTATAATTCTGTATATTTTTGGGAAAATCTAGTGTATTCATCATTTTCCTACACATTTATTCACTGGTGTCTCTAACCTGCAAGTTGCTCTTTAAGGTCCAATTGAGGGTCTTTATTCATTTGGTTGGCTGAAGTTGTTAACTGCCTGTAAATCAGCAGGTCTTCCTCCTGTAGAGGATCTAATTATTACGTTACAGTTAGAACTCCAACAGAAGTCTCCTGTTTGATTGATTGGTGTGTTTTGGAGCAACAAGTTTGGGGAAAAGTGAAGCCTAACACAAGTGCCATGTCATCATGGCACACAGGATTGCAGGCAAACAGAGTATGTTTGGTTGCTGGCGCATTTGTTACACAGCATTTATGGTAAAAAGCCTATTTCACAGCTATAATTCAACAGAAGGTAATATATTCAATAACTTGTGAAAGCAAAAATCCTTTCATACAGGCTATAGTACAAGTTTGCTTCTTAATACATCTAAAATATTTCCTTTAACATCTAAGGAGTTTTCACACTTAAATTGTTGTGCACTTTCACTATTGGTTTACAGAAGAGCCTGTAGTCTTTTTCTTTAGGGTTATGTGCAACAGGCCAACAAGACGACGTGGATGCCCGAGACTCACTGATACTGCAGGACACCCAAAGTTTCCATGATGACAGAAGAAGAAGACCTAACTGTGACTGATCGGAGGAAGACTGAAGACAGGACAAGGTGGTGCTAAAGTCCACAAAGTAAGAAATAACATTGTTTTGTATGCACTAGTAGTCAACAACTGGCTAATTTGCAACAACAACGACGATGATGAGGAGCTTCCTAAACCCATCTGTGCAGAGGAAGTTCTTCTTGCGTTGGTGTGTTTGTGAAGCTCCTCACACACCCAGAGGAATCTCCGAGCATAAATCAAGACGGGCAAGAAAGACCCTGACAAACCATGATATTGTGAACTTTACTTTGGGGCTTTAATAAAATGGACTCAATGCAACTTGATCCGGTTATCTCTCAGATACTTTACCCTCAGTACCCTCAGTACCCTCAGGGTTAACATGAAACTTCTTAAACACTGATTCCACTGCAGGTCTCAAATCAAATGCTTCCAGTCATTTTCTCCACAACAGGTCTGAGTGCTCTGGATAACTGGAAGCACTTCAGAATGGATTGTACTGCTTACTCACTGCAACATATGTCTAACAATGCTACAGGTGAATAAAACAAATACAAATAAATATCACCATAAAACCTTGGTTGATAAATGTAGACTGGTGACTCAATATGAATAGGGGAAACTAACATGCAATGCATGCATACAGTAGGCGTCACCACTTTGCATTAGTTTTCCTTTTTTAACCTCTAAGTTGCCAAAGGGATAAGATGAGTTCTTTAATAATTAATAATGGCTAAATATAATAGTCAAGCACCTCACAAAAAAGCAGCTTTCTGAAAGAATAGTGTATTTTGTTTTTTACACACGCTGGATAAATCAAATGTTGAATGCTGCAGAACACAGAGCTGTGCTGTGAGTTTTAACGCTTTGTTCATTGTTAGAAAAGTGTACAACAACCACACTGCTGTATCATGTTCATTGTCATCTTAACTATTATGTGATGTTAGCCTAGGACTGTGAGGCCTTCACTGTCAGTACTCCCAACACACTGGCCTTTCTTTTATAACAATATCAAACATTTCCTTTGGTGATGGTGAATAAAGAGTGTTAGAGATGTAGGCTGTCTGGTTCTTTGAAACATTCTCATTGTCCTCTGCTATTATAGAAGACACCTTTCTCTATTGTTGGTGCCCAGACTAGTCAAACAGATTCAGCTAAACACCGCCATCTAGCGGGTAAGTGAAATCATTACATCTTCAAAAAGAGGGACATTATTCTCCCGGAGTTTAATGCTGAAAGAACAGTTATTAACTCTAATGACGTAAATAATCATTTAATTATTGTTTGAGAAGCCGCACCATTAAAGTCTGAAAAGTACCACTATTGTGGATTCATATTTTTGTCCCTAAAAGTTTTAAATCTGATTTTGAGGTGATATTATTCTATGGATTCTAAAGTCAAGTATGAATTTTGAACCCATACTTCAAAGCTAACACAGACGAAGTATCCTAAATATAAAAATAAAGAGAATAGAAACAAGTTAAAAATATCCGTACTCCTCTCTCTGCAGGTTTGATTGGAACTATTTCCTGCTGAAGAAATAGTCCCTCCTCACAAATCCCATTTTGACCTTAGTTTACACTCACTGGACAATGTTATAATGTCGCTTCTTTATTTGCAACAAAATCGCTTTGATTCTGTTATCATACAGATGTGTATTTTATTATCACATATTTATAAAAAGTAAATAAGTACACCATTCAAACAATCCCTCAAAACTCACGATTCACTCTTGCCTTTAACTCCTCCTAACCCCTCGCCCTTATTCCACCTAGTTTAGCACTTTTTACTTTTGCTGTTATTTTCTTTGTTATTTACTTGCTTGTAAAGCGCTTTGAGCACCAGGAAAAGCACTATATAAATGTAATGTATTATTATTATTATTATTAGCAGAGCAGTAATACTTCCAAAAGAGAACTCAAAATATCAGCTGTAGGCACACATGGGAAAAGGAAAACAAACATATTGTCTTGACAAACAGAGTTAGAGATGCATCATGTGACATATTTCATCATGGCCTGCTGAGGAACTGTGATAGGACTCAGTAATTTCCATAATGTCACTGTTGAGACTAATATAATTCATAGAGTATTTTCTTTCATAATATCCAGTTGTGTTTTTTTGCTTGACAGGGAATGGCAAAATGTTAACCATGTTAAACGATTGATATGTTGGCTCTAAAATGACTTTTTTCCATGAGAGATAGCTGGCTGATAGCTGTCCAAGTCAATTAATATTATTGTTTGATTAAAAAAAGCACTTAATTAACAGGTTATATGTCCGGCAGTGGCTCAGTCAGTAGGGGTTGTGAGCCGTAGGGTCGCCGGTTCAAGTCCCCGACCAGACCTAAATATGGAGTGTGGACTGCTACTTGGAGAGGTCCCAGTTCACCTCCTGCCTTGAGCAAGGCACCGGACAAAATAGTTTGTACAGCAACCACACTTATATTAACCTGCACTCTCTTCCCAATACAACTGGACATAAAAAAAAGAATTACACACAAATTACACAGAAGGAACTACAAAGTAGAATTTGTTGTTTTTTGCTAAAACACGTAGTGAACCATATTGTTGCAAATATCAAAATCAAGGTGTTTGATTTGAAACAGTGTGATACCTGGCTACACTGACCATACTATGTTATCCTCATAATGGTAACATTATTGTTCAATATCCAGGAACAGTTAGTCACAGTTTCTGGTGACTGTGTCAGAAACCATGTTCTTTATTATCTTGAATTTCGCTTCACCTGTAACAAAATGGCAAAAAACAGCAACATAAGAACATTTAGTTTAGTCAACTAATTCAATATAAATACACAGAATGTATAAAGACAAGGTATAAGAAAACTCCCCTCGTGCAGCGTGAGGGTAGAAAGCATTGTGAGTTATCCATTCACATTGTCCCTGGCCATAGACCTCAAAAATAATACAGGCTTTATGATAAACAAGCTCAACAAAAACAACATAATGAATCTCAAGGTTGGAACACAATAACAACAAACACAATATTAAATATAAAAAGAATGAAAAAAAGACAGAAGATTAAAAATGTAGCTAAAAGTAACTTACTTTTACAGAAAACAGTAATACATTTTATATGATTTTTTTAAAGATAAAACAAAAAACTGCAAAAAAACGAAGACAAAATAATACAGTGAATTACAATATTTACCACAGGCCTCAGAAATCCCTTTATTAATCCTAAAGAGGGGATACAGTTACAGCAAAGGGACAGTATAGAGACAAAGATAGAAACAGTATTTAGTCAAGTGAACAGTGTTTAGTAAAGTGAGCACACATATTATACATTAAGATAATTACACATGTCAAGTATAAAAAGGTAAGTACCAGCATTATAACAAATAAGTAAAACAAGTAGAATGTAATGAAGTAGCTGCAGAATGACAGTAGTAAATACCATATTTCCTAGTGTAACGTATATTGCTTAGTTAGGTTACGACATTGTTGTTCCAGGTGTTGGGTATTGCAAAACGAATAAGCTGCCAGAAGTTACATTTAAACATAGTATATCGTTTATGCATCATAAGGCTCACCTAGATAGCTAACCTGCAAGAGCCGGCTGCCCATGATATGTAATAGTATATCATAGTACCACCATCCTCTCAGCAGCGCCCCCTGCCGTCACACTTCCCACACTGATCCGGAGCTGGAAGCAGTTTCCAGTCGGACATATTTAATGAAACACAGCTCGGTTCACGTGGGCACTGTGCTGCAGAAGAGGTGAGTGTTGTCAAAGACTAACCTCACATTATTCTGTCACTTTCTGCTTATGGAGTAACAGTGTCCGACATGTTTCCTTGTTTATAGCGCGAAATTATTACCAACAACTCCTTCATTCTCGGCTTCATTAGAGCTGACAGACGAGTGAAAGCTTACATGATGTTGATCTGTTATTACTTTCTCTAGTCTGGCTAGGAACCTACTTTTATAGTTTATTTTGTGTCGTTAGAAAATAAAGTTCCCGTATTGGTCTGAGAAGTGTCGCTTGATAATGCCGCACTCTTTAATTGTTGTTATCCAACTGTAATATTGTTAGTGTTTTTTACATAGTGCAGGCAAATGCGTAACAAGCATCACAGTAGCCGCTTTCACACCAAGTACGATCTATCAATTAGATTTATGATTATAAAATTATAAAAGTAGGGTAGACATGTGGATATTATCCGGCTGAACAAAACGTGATCTGTCTCTTCAATTTGTGTCAACCACAGACCTTATTTCGAGCTATTTTCCAAAATCCTATGCATTGCATTGGTTTTTGTCGAAGGAACCAGAAGTGGTAAAATGCTAACTTACTTCCGAGTTTTACGGGGCGTGGTTTGGAATTCGCCCAGCCAATCAGAAATTGGAACTTTTTTCTCCCAGGAAAGTACCTGCTCTCTAGCAGGGACTGAAAAGGGGGCAAAAGTTCTCATGAACTAAGTTCTCTTTTTGGTGTGAACCTGAACGCATGAAAGCGCCTAGTGTCACACTACTTTCAGTCCAAAGTAGCCCTAAATAATATCTATAGGCTACCATCATAATACCTGGTTTCCGGAAGTTTAATTGCCATTCATATTCTGATTTCAGGATTTTGATTATTAGCAATAATGTTGTTAGTATTCAAGATAGACCTACCAAATATGTGAGACTGTGAAACGAGGTTATGTGTATGTGCTCCAGTAGTCCTGCCTATAGTATAATAACCTTGCTTTAAGAAAAACACTTTAAATGTATAGGTGTTTCATGCGCTTTTAAAATATGTATCTAGTACAAAGTCTTTTTTATTTCCCTTTTCTTGCTCCGAATCACACGTATTATGGTCACTATTCTATATACTATATCTAGTTAGATTATATTATGTTTTATTAATCCAAAATTAGAAAACTGTTTTGTCAGATCAGCATGTTAACGTTGCACCTGAGTTAAAAAAAAAAATTAAAACACTAAATGTATACTGTATAATATTAGTGATGGCGAGATGTGTCAAAGTGTTTAAAACAGTTCTCAATGAGTAAAGCCTTAGAATAACTCTAAACAACGAACATAAAATCCTATTTTCATGTTAACAATATTGTATTTATTCCGGTTTAATGATTGTGATTGAAAAGCCTAAGGAGGCTGGTAAACATTGCAAAGAGTGATTTGTATTCCTTAATAATATTCGTAAACTCAACCATGTTGTAGCCTGAGAAAGGCTAAACCATATCAAAGAATACATTTATTAACTACATTATCACATTTAGCTGTAGCTTTTATAAACAAACAAAAAGACGTATTGTTCAGTCGTTGNACCTGGCGGAGAAAGGTTGTGGAGCCTCCGTTGATATGCCGTTGTAAATGGCTTGATGGAAAGCAGGTGTGTAGTCGGGGAGGATGCACAGCTGATTGCAGCAGGTGAGTGGAGGTTGAGCCGGGAGCCAGGAGTGACAGCCACCACGCACACACAAACAACACAGACAGGGGGAAACAAACAAACACAAAGGAGACGGCTGGAGTAGCACAGCCACCACAGCGTTACCTAATGCAACTCCACACTACGTATTACGGTGCCGTGTAACGGAGGGGAGAGAGAGCAGCGAAAGGGGGGAGAGAAATGTAATACGGTTTCTTGATAAAGCTGTGGAGTGGAGACGGAGTATGTGCTGCAGGGAGGTGGAGTGCACAACGCACCCAGGAACGAACGCTAGCTCCGGTCCTTTTCCCGTGAGGGAAACTGTGGACTCGATGCCTTGACAGGCTTGAGTTTGTGCAACCTGCACAAACACAAGCTCACCATGATTTACAAATGGTGAAATGCAATGTAAAATTACCGAAAAAATACCAGCTCACTAAATCACAACCGCTCAAACCAACTACAAACTACTATCGCGGATTGGGCAGAGAACGAGTCCGAGAAAGTTAACTCCCCCATGTGACGTAATATGATGCGTTTGACGTATGACGTTAAAAAAAAGCAGTTTTTAGTAGCAGAGCTCAAAACGGCCCCATTTCCTCTGAATTCCTGCCCTTATGTCTTGTAAAACATATCAAATCCTGCATTAACATTTTTAATTGTAATTTTCAGGCAAGGTTAAGCATAAATGTAGTAAAAAAAAAAACTCTGCAAGTTGCTCTTTAAATGTCAGTATAACTCCATGAGTTTGTGTTGGCCTGAGGTAGGCTAGGAGCAAATGGTAATCTGAGGTGAAAAAAAGACATGTGCAGGATCTCCACCAGAGGGCACCATGACAATACAAATAAATGGTATTTTATGTGCAAATGGGGAGATTTTTGAAATATGTATTGATGAGTTCAAATGAAAGAAAAGACTGGTGTGGTTAATGTTCTGTTAACAATACTTTTAACAAGCAGTAGCTGTATACTGAATATTGTACTGAGAAAACAACAATAATACCTAACTTCGAACTTCCCAATAAATACAAATATCAACATTTTGGCCACATCATTTAGGCTTTTGTACACCATTGGGAAAAAAGGACAACTTCGGTGAACATGGTGGTGGGATGCATTCATTTCATTCTTCCAAATGTTTTTGTTCATCAGTATAACTAAAACAAGAAGAGAGAAGAAAGCACAAAAATAAATGTGACATTCCACTTATCACTAAGAGGACTTCTCTTACATACACTGAAAAAAACTGAACCGTTGACTTGAATTAAGTTTAAGTTCTTTA
Source organism: Notothenia coriiceps (assembly GCF_000735185.1). Lineage (NCBI taxonomy): Eukaryota > Metazoa > Chordata > Actinopteri > Perciformes > Nototheniidae > Notothenia > Notothenia coriiceps. The sequence continues at coordinate 33,671 of NW_011361498.1, forward strand.
AAAAAGCACATAACTGTATTGAGTTACTTGAAAGCAATAAGTCTAAATCAAAAATATGTTCAAAATAGGTTCAACTTAATATCATTGCTTTCAACTAACTTAATCAAGGTATGTGAAATGTGTTGATGTAATACATTTAATTAATGTCAACATTTCAGTTATTTCAGTAGAGCATTGCTTATCTAACCTCCATTGGCTCAACTCTGTGGTGCAGAGATACCCATCTTAGTGTCAGCAGGTCAGCAACCACAATGAACGTTGTGTGTTTTTGTACTTTTATTGTAAGTGCACAAAATAATTGTCAAACAAATATTAAGATGCAAGGGGAAGAACACAGAAGGACCCCCGACAAACATCAAAATGTATTCCTTTCATTTTGTGTGTGGTCCAGTTAAATTGAATTAAATTGAGAGGTGTTTTAATTGGTGCACCCACTAAATTGCTCCCTCAGAATGTAGAGTCCTGACATCCAAAACAACAAGAAGAAACAGTTGTTGTACTCCTTATTGAGACTCAGGAGGTGTAGAAGTGCACAGTGTGTCCTGGGGAGAGTTTCCTCCACAGCTGGAGCAATGTTCATCCATCAACACTGACAGCCTGCAGAAAGTGATAGCCAGACTATTACAGCCAATGCAAATAAATGGACTGATTACTCTCTTATGAAAGCTGCCTTCAGGAGCGCGAGGAACATTTTCCCTCCGCTCCATAGGCGTGATTAACCAAGTTGTAAAGTGTAAGTTAGATATAGACAGACAGTGACTGATTGCAGAATATAATTATTAAATAAACGTTTGCATCGTCATTAATGGGGCGACAAGATATATTTTATTCTTGCTGTACAGAATTAGGGCATTGTATAGAAGTACTGGGTTTTATAAAAGGATTAAATAGGATGTATAAAACACTTTGTATGTGGTGTTGAATGTATTTAAGCAGTGATCATACTGCAGATTTCAAAACGTGATGTTCTTCATGGACATGTACGTAGAAGCAGAATAAAACATTAAACATTGAACTCGAAACCTGGATAGAGCAATCCACAGTGCTCTGGCAGAGAATCCTCAGACTACAGGTGCTGCAAAGCACACACCTAACAAGATTGTATTATATAAATGATTATCATCATAAAAATGTATTGACCTGTTTAATTTATTGTCTGAGCTGTAAATACAGAGTATAGCCATAGCGTAAAGAAGAGTTACACACCCAGATGTTCACTTTCTGATAAAACGCACAAAATTTGAGCCTGTCCAAGATAAATGTTTTCCCAAATCTTAAAGCAAAAATCCTGAATTTGAAAAACTGAAAGTTACAACATTCAAATCCCGTTAGGAAACCACAGAGATCTTCACCACACACACACACACACACACACACACACACACACACACACACACACACACACACACACACAGACACAGACACACACACACAACACGGAGAGGAGGAGAGGGGTGTGCACAGGCCCTAAACAAGTGTTGTTCACTCCCTCAGAGCCATCACACCTGTCACAGCACACAACCCGAGGGCAGAGCTTCTCCATCTCGTCCCATCAATCAGCAAAAGAAAACTACCTTAGAACAGGCTTTAAGCATAATGCTGTGTTTACCATATTTTAAGTGGTGTTTAATGGTTTCAACAATCACAACAAGTCAATTAGCCTGTAAAGTTGTCTTGTATAGAAATTTATAAATTATGATTGTCATACAATATAATCTCTATTTGGTGAATCCATCAGTTCTTTTTTAACTTAATCCCCTTTTTTTGATTTTACCATTTTAATGCTAAGGCACCATGCACGGCTGGAAATATGTGGTGTGTGCACGAGTCCCTTCTCAGACGAGGCCTCACCCAATGTGGTGCACAAGCACACAGACTGTCTAGGAAATCACATATCAGAAGCCTTCTCCATCTCGTCTCCACGTTTTACAACTCCACAAAATAGAAATTCTATCAACTTTCAGTAATAGTTGGTTTTTACAATAAGTCAGGATGTTGTCTGACACCAGCGGTTTTAAGTGCTTGCTTCGTTCTTCACATATGGGTCTATAAATGTAATTTTTATCGGCCTGCAAGTGTCACTTCTGTGAGATACCATCTTAATCAAGAGTATTATTATGCTGTCAGCCATTGAATATAATCCACTCTATTTGGTGGATATCCATCAGTTCTGGTTTTTACCATATATTGCCTTGATTACTCGATTTTAATAGCATTCAGACTATGTAGTCAACCATGCACCTTTTTGCAATGGCTGGGCAATTCGCGTGTGGTGTCCAGTGTCTGATGGCAGTGGTGTGTAGTGTGTGGTGGTTCGGTGATGACTGTTGTGTGTGCATTCCTGCGAGATGCGAGTGTGTTGTGTGTGTGTGTGTGTACGTCGTGTCGTGTGGTGTGTGGCTGTGTGTGTGTGGTGTGTGTTCGGTGTGAGAGAGAGAGAGAAGAGAGAGAGAGCAAAGAGAGAGAGAGCAGAGAAGAGAGAGGAGAGAGAGAGAGAGAGAGAGAGGAGAGGGGCGCGCGGGGGGAGGAAGAGCGCGAGGGGGTCCTTGGGTGGTCAGTGCATATGCCGGTGGTTCAGTGCATCTCCTCTTGTAATGTCCGGAGAGCAGCGGATTGATCTGGTGGATGAACACACGGTGGAGAAGTGACGGCACAGTGGACGTGGCGTTCAGCTTTCTGCACCTTGCTGTGTTAAGAGCAGGTGAAGCTGGGAACCGAGCTTTAAGAATGGTTCCAACCCGTGCCCTCATCTCTCTGATGTCCGGAGTGCGCTGAGCGGCGGCGCAAAGTCTCTGGATCCTGCTGAAGTTTTGTGTCTGGAGGAGCACTCTTCCCTCCGTAACTGTGGCTGGTTTGTTACATCAGTTTAAACAGCTCCGCAGACACTTACTTTTATGCAAGAATCTTTTATCTGAAACTTCCGGAGATGAAGGAAAAGTGCAAGAACGCGGCGAAGACGCGCAGAGAGAAGGAGAACGGAGAGTTCTACGAGCTGGCCAAGCTGCTGCCTCTGCCCGGAGCCATCACCTCCCAGCTGGACAAGGCCTCCATCATCCGGCTGACCAGCAGCTACCTCAAGATGCGGGCCGTGTTCCCCGACGGTAGGGACCACCGGAGGGATGGGGTTTTTATTGTACTGATTATCACTGTATCGGCAGGGCCCATTGACATTCAGACACCGAAAAGAAGCAAAAACCATACAGCAATAATATAAAACATGTTGCCCTATAATACACCCTCAATGCAGGCTGTAAAGTAGGCTAGTCGATAGGCCTATCAAAAATGACGGACTTTATTGAATTAGTTGCGTTTTAATTGTGTATAGGGCCTACACCACACTGAAATGCAAATATGTAACTGCATTTATGATTGTTCACTATGTATAAAGAGTATAACTTTTCGTTATGGTTTATATGTGTAAGAAAAAATAAATAAGGAATTCAGTTTGACTTTTATCCTCTAATGTCTGAGCTTTTATACGGTGTCTCACAATTGCTTGATTAATATAGAAATGAGGAGAAAAGGTATTTATACACAATTGCTATATCAATACATAATTTAATTGTTTTCTAATACAGCATAGGGATTTTAGGAGCGTGGTAAACCTGTTGTTTTTCTTGTTAATAGATTCCAAAGTAAATGATTTAGTAACCATTTGTTTTGTCACCACATGTCATATCCAACAAGCCTTTTGTGACGGGTGCCTCATATTATCACATTTAAATACAGTTTTAAATCCAAGTTCAAAACGTTAAAAAAATCTCATAAATGTTAAAACCGTTTTCAACGAGAGAGCTTGCTTAAAAAAAGGGGGAACCTTTTAAACACATAGAGTTTTGTCTGAGGGATGTAGATAAAAAGATAAATAACATTTACTTTATTTATCTGATGTATTGTTTTGTTGTTACAGAAGCATATACATACAAGACATTGTACATAAATTAAAAATAAACATTATAAATGGAAACATTTGAAAAATAGAAATTAAACTGAAAAAGAGTAGAAAATATAGGCCTACAAGTTGACCGTGATGATGGCATATTAAATTAGATACAAATGTGCAATATAACTTGTGAAGTAGGCCCTATAGATCAACTAAATATAAACTATGAAGCTGTCAGTTCTCTGCCAGCCATGGCGAGTTGTAAAGTGTTATTGCAGTTGGCAGGACACTTTTCCTGTATCTGTCCTTGTGACTTAATTATCCATTAAATGTTTTTATTTGTAGCCCTTTTTTTATTATTATTATGAGTCTGCTCTCCGTGTGCTCCTTCACTCCATAATCCGGGCTGTTCCAGCAGTTTTGGTAATGGAGGTGTCAGTGAAGTGGTGGTCTTATTTCCCCCTCTGATTAAAAGCTGGTGTCTGCTTTAGCCACCTCACTCATTCATCAAGGTGTATTATTTCATTAGGCCGCAGAGAGCCGCAGTGGGGCAGGTTAGAGGGCAGGAAAACACCGCCCTTCCTCTCTGTCATCACTCATAACGTCAGAGTGAACACACGGGCCCTGTGGCCGGGCCACCTCAGAGAGGGGCCGGCAGGAGGCCCTCCCGGGCGGCATATAGAGAGGGGCCGGCAGCGGGACCTGCTCCAGAGAGGGGCCGGCAGGAGGACCTGCTTCCGGGCCGCCGCGGAGACACCGGCCGGCTCCGTGATCCGACCGGGAGATAGCCTATAAGGATCAGGAAGGCATGGATCCATTTGTGGTGGATTATTTTAGAGCCATGTAATCTTAATAAAGTCCCATAATGCAGAGCGCCGGGACAGGCTGTAAAACACACAGACACGCACTTCATTTAGTGCGTTGTGCCTACTTTGCCATCTGTTTTAAAGAAGAAGAACATGCCCACCCAAATGTAGCCTGCAAATATGGTAGTATATCCTACCAGCTTCAAAAATATGTAGCCTATTTAATGCTTTTTCATTTGTTAATCAAGGACAATTTCCATTAAGTTGGCCATCACCAGCCAAGGGACAGCACAGCAGTATCCCAAACCCAGGCATGTCATTTCTTAAAAAGCAGGGTATAATAGGCTATTTATTATTTTGTATATTTGTAACCAAGCTAGAAGCGGACCCGCCGGAGCACAGAGGCTGCCTGCAGCTGTACTCTGCTGCTGGGACATTTTGATAAACAGTGCGTTTCACAAATAAATAGAAGAATAAATACCCCCAACCCCTGAAAAAAGGGGCAATATTAAGATAAGAAATATGGACTGAATGGTTACTTATTAAAGGGCCTTCTGTTGCTTCGTTTTGGCATATAATGTAATTGTATTGTATTATTGTTTTAATTAGCCTACATTAATACATTTTGGTCATATTTTAGACTTTTGTTATTTTGGTAAAGCTTTATTATGGTTGGACTAACATAAGAAATACACCTAAGTACCAAACGATGTGTGGTAGGCCTACCAATTAGATGTAGAAAACAAAAATTAACATAATCTTTTTTTTTAATTAAGGCGACATAATTAATCTAATATTTTCAAAGTTACTCAGAAATGATCGTCTGTTAAGGAAAGCATAGACATTTTTTTTGTTTTTTTCCTTTTCTGGATAAAAAACGTTTTTCAATATAAAGTGAATTTCTTACTGAAGACCAAAAAGAAGTCATATTTAATGATGTCATAATTCCATAGACATAATTATGTAATTCTCGGATATCAAAGTATTTGCTCAAATCCTTTATTAGTACAATGTAGAGCTGTAGTAAATACTAGTTGCTTTTGCAGTCAAAAATGTGTATGTAAAACCTTAAAATATAAAATATAATTTGCGTTTTATGGTTTTTTGTTTAATATGCAAAGAAAAAAAAACATCAGTCAAATGAATCAGTCAGACCTGAACCTGACACAACTTAACAACACGGGAACACACTTAGAGCAGTTTCATAGGTCAAAGTATAAGTAGCCTTTTGTTAATTCTATTTTTCAATGCTATTACTTTAGAATTGTTGCTAAATTGTAAATTAATAAATTGGCCATTTTCCCCAAAATAGAAAATGAATGCATGTTCAGCTTTGGCGTTGTCATATCCTTTTTCTTTGCAACCTAAAATCTGTGTCAGTATTCCAGCAGCTCTAGTATGATATTACGAATGATGTGAAGAGAATAATTCGTTAAACAATCTGACCTTTAGAAAAAACTCTCCTCTGCATTCTGTCAGGCTTTCGGAACAACCTTCTGCAGGAAATGATTTAGTAAAAACACTTTATATCCACGTAGGCTTCTAAAATATTATTATTATTTGCTTTTCTCAACTCAAAGTTGGGCAATATTAAAAAGTGTGCACATATGTGTTTATTTAGCTTTTAAATTCACCCTTTGCCTAGAAGAATCTGATAATATGTGATGCATCATCAATTGTACAATATACTCAATCCCCAGTTTGGAGCACTCTGACTGTTATCAGTGCTTTTATCCTGTGTTTGGGTAAAGGACCTGTTACGGGAAGCTGATAGGTATTTGCGACTTTGTGAATAGCCTGACACCTGATGACTGCAGAACAGAACAACTCAATGTTATTGACACTAAGAAGTAAAGCGTAACACTTTTTACAGATCCTAAAGAAATGATGACCTACTGTATGCATTGTAAAGAATGAGCAAAAAATAGCTTGGCCGTCATCTGTCTCAATACTGACAAAAGAGTTAAGATGAACAGTGTCAAGCATTAACTCTTCAGCCCTTCCTGCTGACAGCACTGTTTTCTACAATATTTGCCTTTTTTAAAGCTCTTTATTTATTTTTACCTCAGCCTAAAGCAAAAAGTGGGGTTGGTCGACTGAAAAGTATCCCAACAAACGGAGAGGCCATTCAGGGTATTGCCATGTTTCACAAAGCATGTCTCAGTTCTGTGCCGAATAAACTCTTCTCAGAAGAGTTCTACCAGGTAGAAGTAGAAATGTGATAATCATGGACATACCTAGCTTCAACCACACTTATGTTGTTGTTCTTTAAATAATAACTTAACGCAACATCATACTTCCAATGAGTGAGACATGTACTCCTGCTTACTTATAGAATAATTGGGCCTCGTCGAGTCCTCTATCCCTCTGGGCCATGAGAAAACATTTGAGGAAACACTGTAAAACTGTGTGTGAGATTGATTGCTATTATGGAAATGTGCCACAGCCTGCATGACTTGGAATTATATGTATTGGATGATTTGCAAAAATCGCAACACCAACTTTATATTCAGTGCCACTATTCAGTTCCTATATGCTCAAAGTAATGCACTATACAGTATACATAGTATTGTATGTTCATACTATGTGCATACAGTACTATGTATACTGTATACTGTATGTACAGAAGTGGAAATAAATGATGTGGAGGGCATGTCATACCTAACTGTATATATCTGCATATTACCATTAACAGCTGTGGTTCTCTCAGCTGTATTGTCAGATGAAGTTATAAAGAGCGTGCCCACTGTCTGAACAGGGAAAAAGACATAATGAATCATAGTTGCCATGAATTCATCCTTATCCGTCTGATCCTTCTTCACGCCAGCAGCAGACAGCAGTGTCACTGACTGGAAAGAGGCAGAATGGTTCACTGGTTTGTATTAGTTTTATTCATGGCCAACTAACTGTAAGCCTGACAAGCATGCCTGACCAAGTAAATATTGTTGTGGTTGATAAAGAGGTCAAATCAACCAAAATAGGTAAAAAACGGAATTACATCTAGTGGCATCTCTGCATGCACATAGTTACATCCTCAGTCCAATACACTGGAGGTGAATTTAAATTAATTTGTGGAACTTGAACCAGTTTGAGTTTCACATAGCTTGACCTCACGTAGCAGATGGCAGCCTTCAGTCTCTGCAGAGGCCATCCCAACAGGAACAGGAGAGGTGCTTGTTGGCCTGAGTCTCTACATCGAGCCGGGGAGAGCAAACATAACATGACTCATAGAGTCACAATTGCAACATTTGTGGGAAATATAGCAGGTTAGATATGCAAGAATGTTCCTGTTTGAGTATTTCCCTGAGTTAAATTTTACTTCTGAGAATAGTCAGCAGGCAGATTACTTTACCTTCTGGCCTGCTGTCATATTGTTCTCATGTCTTCCTTTTTTCAATAAATCATGTGGCTTGGATTGTACCTCATCCAGTTGCCATGCATCTTTGTGTGGAATTGCTGTGACCTGGGATTGATTGATTTTTATTATGATATCATTTAATGTGCAGCTGAAGCGTCTAGCAATCAGTGGGTCAGTGGTTCGATCCCCTGCAGTCAACATGTGTGCTTGGGCGAGATACTTAACCCCAAATGCTCCCGTAGGCATTCTACAGTACTGAATGTCAGTCGCTTTGGATAAAAGTGTCAGCTAAATAACATGTCATTAAATATATGTAAAATATCACAATATAACATTTGCAACCTGGTACCACATGCTCTTAAGTTATGTCTTGTTTTACTCAAATATTTCACTGAGACGGTGGAAGTCTTATTGAGTAAGGGTATAGTGGAAGTCGGAATAATAAGGGTCAAAGTTCAATGTATTCCTCTTTTCCAATGACTTTGCATAAATGACAGTGCTTACAGAGCTGCTCTCTTTTACCCTAAATGTGCACAATGTCTAATTTGCATGTTGATTGTGTTTCCCGGTGAGTGTGTGTTTATCTCCCCACTTTTTGTCTCGAGCATGATATATGTGTCTGTGTTTGTCTCCCTGACTGTCTCTCCTGTGTCTCTCTCTCTCTCTGTAGGTCTGGGTGAAGGATGGGGTCAGACCTCAAGGTGCAGTCCTCTGGACAGCATGGCTAAAGAGCTGGGCTCTCACCTTTTACAAGTCAGTACCTGAACACCACGCTGCGCTGCTTCAGTTACTCTGCTGAGGGATGCTGTGATATGCTGCATGAAGCTGCTGCTATACCAGATGCTATTGCTGTATGCATGTGTATGCTATGCTCATACAAGGTTGCTTAACTGGGTGATGCATTAGAGTGGGGGTCACAAACAGCAGCAAAGATGCTTAAATCTGGCCAAAATATTAGCTGCAATTACATTTGAAATTAAAATAATTATCAAGATTATGGGCTTCTTCATTATTCTAAAATAAATACAACAATGAATGCTGTATTTAAACTTTCAGGTCATCAGAAAGTCTTCTATCGCAGTCTGAAAACCAACTTATTTATACTGCACCTTGGCAAATGAAATATATTTAAAAAATAAACTTAGTCTGTAGCCCTTAGTATGGTTTCACAAATCTAAAGCCTATGCAGTAGGATATATGGTGGTCTGGCTTGCTGAAAGCTATTGCTCAAACCAGCAGGATTCTTGCCCCATTTTTGAGATTGCATCGCCGTGGTTGATTGGTTTTATTATAAGTCACTTTGGATAAAAGCGTCAGTTAAATGTAATGTAATATAAATAATAAAGTAGGCTACAGACAGTGAGTGTTTCTCTAAGTTGTTTTTAAAATGTGTTTTACTGAATTCATTGTATACGTTTTCAATGTCCCTTTAAATGTACACAGTAATGGACAGAAAGTAGGTTTTATTAAACCTCAAGTTTCTGCTGGAAAAGAGGTCTGTTTGATAATCTCATACATATTTAAATATCGGTGATTGGTTATATCTTGCAACATTCTATTATTTTGCGGGTAATGTCAAAAGTCACGATGTACGCTGTGCGTTCTGTTATGGTGTCAGTGCATGGTGAGAACACTGCCCTGAAGTCATTATAAGTGTGTGTGTGTGTGTGTGTGTGTGTGTGTGTGTGTGTGTGTGTGTGTGTGTGTGTGTGTGTGTGTGTGTGTACTCAGAATGCATTCCGTGCTCCATATGATTTTGGTCTCTTCAATTCATAAGAAACCGATCCAAATGTCTTTTAAAATCACATAACACACCTGATCTGCTGTTTCTTCCCATTCTTAGTGATTCTTAGCACTTCTTCCTTTCTACTTTCATTTTATTCATGGCCTGGAGGTGTTATTTAACTGCAGATGGTTATTCTAAGATTATTACAAATACGAAGTAAAACTGCACTCAGTACAATGATCACAATAAAAATCTGCAGCATGTTCAGGCTTTAAAAGAGACATCAGCTAAGCTGAGTTCAACTTGAGTTGGGTTCTGTTACATATTACTCAGTATTGTCACTTTTTAATAAATATATTTATAATAATATAATATATAATATAATAATATAATATATAATATAATAATAAGTGTCGAGCACAATAGGCCTGCTAAAGTGTTGCAGAGGCTGAGGTACAGAATGTGCTCCTGTGAACAGAAAGTGCTGAATAAGAGTTTAGAGTTCAGCACACGTTCATTTTTGTACCCTCAAATAATGAATTATTGCGCACATTTTGTGCCCTTAAAAGCTGCATTTGGTACAATAATAACAATAATAATTACATAAGGTCAGCACCTTTAAAATAAAGTTACAAAGTGCTTAATTATAAATGAATGTATAATTGATCAATTATTAAATTGCATTTCCCAAATCAATTATAAATGAAATAGTTCACCGCCCATATTTGAAATTATGTTAGTATACTTTAATCTTTTTGACAGAATTGATCGTGCAATTTCACCATGCAATAAAAACAGAACGCTTTTTTACTGCAGTTCCAGTTCCAGTGTGCAGAAAAGCGAGAAGAAATGAGCAGCTGATTATTTGCAATGTTCACACCTTTTGTATTTGTGCTATGATTTTTATAGCCTTTATTTATACCAGATATATTAAACCATTTTCAGAAATGTATTTCGTCTCATACACTCCTAGATGTTAGTGTTTTTAAATAAAGATATAAGAAAATGTTTGCGTTTAACAGTAATGACTTGTTTCCGCTCCCTCAGACTCTGGATGGCTTCGTGTTTGTTGTGGCCTCTGATGGAAAGATCATGTACATCTCTGAGACAGCATCGGTCCACCTCGGCCTCTCCCAGGTAACACCCTCCTCCTGACCTGAATTTTATAAGAACAAGAGAATGTAACTTATAACAAGTACTGGTCACACACATTCATCACGTGACAGAAATGGAATTGACTATTATTTGTTCATGGATTCAATACTTTTCTATCTTATGTCTTGATTTGGAAACATGTATGAACACTTGCTGGGTGTGTGTTGCAGGTGGAGCTAACCGGAAACAGTATATTTGAGTACATCCACCCATCGGACCATGATGAGATGACAGCAGTGCTGAGTCTCTGCCAGCCCCTCCACCATCACTTCTCTCCAGGTACTAAAACATCCTCCGGCTCGAAGCTCTTGCTCATACGTTGTGGTACAACCTGTCTGTCTGAAACTCTGACAGAACTCGCTGACCCTCCCTAACCCTAACCCTAACTATTCAAGGTCAATGTCTTACTTCTCGCCAATTTTTTCCAAATCTCGGGTTACCTTCTTGACAATACCACATCAACAACAGATAAAGACAGAAAGCCTGGGGATTTACAGGACGTATTTCTAAGTCCTTTTTTTGGCAACCATTCATCCGATCACACTTTGCGGTGGTACTTGGAATAGAAGTACCAGAGCCCGTTTAGAACAGGAACTGCAACAGTACAGTAAATCTGTTTTTTTTCAAGAATTATATAGTATGAGGGCTTTACTGTGGCGCTGATCTTGTTTATAAAATATATCAATTCTGGCGAGAACACGCCATCGTGCCCGTATACATGATGGCGCCGCGGACTTAAACAACAACGCGACAACAAAGCTCCATAAAAACAAAGCTGTCTATGCCGTCTGACATGGTTTTCATACTTCTGGGGTAATTATACAGTTTTTGACATCTGGCATCACTTTAACATTTTGGTATGAGGGCGCACGCTGGAAGTAAGATGCGCCCCTGTTACCTAAAACCCTGGTACACAAATGCATCTCAACAACATGGAGAAACATTATTTGAGACAGGCATATAGACAGACCTTGAAGTGATACCTGTCTGGCTTTTTCCTTTTAGGAAATTATTATTTTGCTAAGGAGGAGCAATACCGACTTTATCCATCTGTCATTAAGGGAAGTCATTTTCAAAAGCATCACATTTTTGCTTATGGCTTCCATTGTACCTCAATCACCAGTTATTTTGTTACTAATGCACCTGCAAAATAAATACATTTCCATGTGTCAGCATCACAAAATGTTTTCAGATTGTGTCTCCGGAGGTGTTTATAGTTATTCATTTGGGTTAGGCTTGGGGTTGCAACTTACTGCCCTGGTAGAGCTAACTGCTGTTATGTAAGGGGCGAACTTGATGATATTGGTCTGTCAAAACAAATAGGTGAAGATTTTGATAATTTTAGAAGAAAGAAATAACTGGTGACAAAAATCCCTGGGATATTGTTTTATAAAAACACAATACACTTGTTGGTGTACAACATGTTGGTAATGCCTCTGTTTTGTGTGTTTGTGTGACAGAGTATGAATTAGAGCGCTCCTTCTTCTTGAGGATGAAGTGTGTTCTTGCTAAACGGAATGCAGGACTGACCTGTGGGGGATACAAGGTAGGTGCAGCCACTGTATACACACACACTATAAGCTTTTGCTTAATTGAGGGACTGCAAGAGATTTAATTTAAAATAGGTTCAAAAACAATTAATTTGTCATCAGCAGCCTATTGGACTGAGCCAACGCTTTGGACGTTGAGGAATATTCAGTTAATAAAAGCTCTTCAATAGTCAGATGTTTGTCCAATCACCTCAATTAATAGAGCCTCTCGCAGAGGTGGGAAGTAACTAAGTACATTTTCTCAAGTACTGTTCTTAAGTACCATTTTTAGATACTTGTACTTTACTTGAGTATTATCATTTTATGCTACGTTGTACTTCTACTCCACTACAGTTCAGAGGTAAATGGTGTACTTCTACTCCCCTACATGTATTTAATACCTTTAGTTACTTTACAGATGTGGATGAATGATGTGAAATATAATCAAGTCTTAAATCAGACTTTAGTTCCACCTGGAGTAAATCCACAAGCTACCCTGCAGTATACAAAGTCATTCAAACTATCTGCACCTTTACCAGCTTTGAGAACACTTCCATGATCAATCATTATAAAACATATCATATATATTATTCTGAAATGGACCAATCTGCACAATGAGTATTTTTACTTTTGGTACTTTAAGTATATGTTGATGTTAATACTTTTAAATGAGGGACTTTTACTTGTAATAGATTAGTCCTACACTCTGGTACTTTTTTTAAATTAAGTATAAGATTAGTACTTCTCCCACCTCTGGCCTCTCGTAATCCTTGCAAACACATCTGTGTGATTTACCATGCAACAGGTGAAAGAGTAGGCAGAGACTAAACGAGAACGCAAACGGTTGTTCACTGCTGTAGCATGGTCAGTAGCTACTGACTGACCATGCTACAGCAGTGAGCAGCAGAGGTGGGGCTATGGCTTCGTCGTTATCAGGAAATGACCGTAGAGCGTATACACTGAGCTGTTTTGCTCCCCAGAGCGTTCAGTTTGCAGATCTATCCAACTTGGGATCGTTTGCGGGGTCCATTTCCGTGGTTCTGTTACGGCCTCGTGTGAACGAACGGGCTATATGCAAAAGAAAAGTAGCGGATACAACCCGTTTCATTCTCGTGAAAACAGCACATAAACAGACAGATACAGCAGTGAAGAAAATAGTTTTTAATGTTGGCTTGTTTCAATTCCATATTTATGTCAAACTGGTAGAGAAGTGGATGCATGAAGGATGTGTTTGCTCATTGATTTATACTTGTTGATTTTTACACATGGTGTTTTGTTACGCTTTTAAACGTATCTTATCTCTTAACAGGGTTATGTTAACACTATAGCCTATCGTAAAAATGTGGCTGTAGCGGAGTTGACCTTGCTCACATCAGAAACAAACATTTTAATAAAAAATGTACAAATATGTGGCTGTATTTAAATATATAATTGGTATTTTGGAAGCTCTGCTTTAATCAGTCACATGACAACCTGCAGAACATGTCTACCGTGTTCCATCTAAAAAAATATGAATTCTTTGCTGACACTTTCCAAAACGCTATTATCATCTCAAGCATCAGAAACAGATCAATGCATTCACTACCAATTGGGTGGTAGCACACCCTCTAAAGGAGGTGTGTGCCTTTACATGAACACAACACATGGAGCAGAAAGGGCCAGCTGGGTAAACAGTTAGTGGCTGCAATAATGCCTCCATACATATGAGTTGCATTTTGGAATTTGAGTAACACATGCTTGATTAAATAAATAATATGTTGAGTTTGTTCACTTAAATTCTGAACATTGTTAGATTATATTGTTTTAGTCTCAAACTCCTTGGTCAACTGGCAGCAGAAGTTGCACTCTCTCTGTCCCTCTGAACCATTGAATGACCCTGATGTCCTGCTGTGGTTCCCAGGTCATCCACTGCAGCGGCTACCTGAAAGTGCGTCAGTACATGATGGACATAGCTCTGTATGAATCCAGCTATCAGACTGTGGGTCTGGTGGCCGTCGGCCACTCCCTGCCCCCCAGTGGTATCACAGAGATCAAACTCCACAGCAACATGTTCATGTTCCGGGCCAGCCTGGACCTGAAACTCATTTTCTTGGACACAAGGTAGGAGGGAATCTTTACTGAGCAGTTGTAGAGAAAGATGAAAGCCATGATATGGTGATATCCTGCTGGTCTCTGTATTGATCATGAGAACCATCACATATGATCAGAATCTATGGTAACAACAAATCCCTCCTACAACACATGCATAATATAACATGTTCTAAGCATATAAAATGATCTGTTTTAAAATATTTGGACTGCTGGATTGTTAAGTTGAACTGACTGTGATTGTGTCCTCTCTCCTCTGTGCTGGAGCCAGGGTGGCAGAGCTGACAGGATATGAGCCTCAGGACCTGATAGAGAAGACCCTCTACCACCACATTCACGCCTGTGACGTCTTCCATCTGCGCTACGCTCACCATTTATGTGAGTCCTCCAACATCCTTAGTCAGAATTTGGTGGGAGGGTAAGTCCAAGTTCAGTTACAAATCAACAATGAATGAATAAATAATGTAATGGCTCAGAAAAACAGCAAGCAAACCACATCACTGACAGGAAAAATATACAGTTCCATAGGTGGCTGTGGCTCAGGAGAGCAAGTCGTCGAGTAATAGCCTTAATCAATCAGGTCTCCTAAGATATCATTCAAAAATGGAAAAAGGCGGATATGTTCTTTTAATGCCAAAGTGCTTAACCAGAAACATATAATGTCCACTGGGTGTGTTAAATCCAGTCTTACTTTTCATAACAATCCCACATTACACATAAGAAAAACTGAAAAATTGACTTTAATTAAATTTACTAATATTAAGTTTAACCTAATATTTGTCATTTAAACTTAATATTATTTATGTGAAATTTGTTGACATAATACACTCAGACCTGGTGCCGTGGCCAGGCCCTTCCATTTGACACTCCTGCCCTCCCCCAATAAACACGTTTTTATTTACTTATACATTTAAAAAAAAATATATATATTTTTTTTAATTATAAATAAACTGTGAACTTTAATGCTACGATGTATGTGATGTCAGATATTAATATAAGAGTAATACATGAAAAACAGGTATGAAATACTATATGACAAGTAAAACAAGAATATAGTTTAAAAGGGGAGTGATTTGTAAAATATCCATAAAGAAAAAGTAAATCTGTTTACAGTTCTGTTTCATATGGGTGTTGAGAGATGTATCCATAGATCTCTTCATGTTGCTCTCAAAGTGCACCAGATTGATGCGTTTGACTTCAATAATAAAAAATAAAAAATCTTCCCGGGGGAGCATGCCCCCGGACCCCCCTAGAGGAGGTTAGGTCCCCCCCACTTAAAAAAAATATCACTTTACCCCTGCTTACACCTATATGCGGTGAGCTGATTATCGAGCCTTCATTGTAACAGTCGCGGCTGTACTGTGTGCGTGTGGGGAGTGTTGCAGTAGAACATTCCACTGTAGCGCCCAGTACATTAATGGGAAACACTACATGTTTGAGCACCCTCTATGAAACGTCAAGCTACCCCACAGCACCCCCAAAAGAAAATCTCTGGCACCGCCACTGGCCGCGGCACATGACGGTTTTGTGTGCCCTCCCATGAAAATCATATGCCCTGAAACACTGTACTCATTCACACCAACGGTATTTCAGGGCCGGTTCGGAGCTGGAACTTGAAAAGCACCGGGTTTTCCTGTTCACACCGCAGCGGAGCAGCCTCTTAGCTCCGGAATCCGGTTCGTTTCAAGCACCAAAAAATTGTCCGGCCAGAGCAAAAGCACCGCGGGGGGCGGGGGCAGGGGCAGGGGCGGGATCAACTCCTGAACAACAGCAAAAAGCCGGCGTTTTATCCAGTTTGTACACAACGATGGAGAAACTTAACAAGCAGCAGTGGTCCACTGAAGAGACCAGCTACCTATTGGGAATCTGGTCTTCAGAAGAGGTACAGAGGAAGCTGGAGCACAATCGGCCATTGTTGGTGTGAGCTGTGAGGGGTTTCTGAAGCAGGCACGCAAACGGTTACGTCATGACGCCAACGATGACGCAATGACGCAGCACCAGTCGGACTCTGGGCAGTGTGAAAAGAGCTGGAGCTAAACCGAAGAACCGGTTCTGAACCTGAAAAGCTCTAGCACGGAGCTTGAACCGGAGTTGCGTTGGTGTGAATGAGGTAGTGTAGATTTGTTCTGGCGCCGGGTTTGAAGTCAACGTTTCTGTTTTCTCAGTGCATCTATCTGAGATGATATGCATTTCCGATGTCAAGCATGGAAAGACAATACAGCCCCTTGAGAGCAGAAGAGATCAGTAGAAAAGGGAACGTGTTCTTTACTGTGATATCAGTAATGATTGATAAAGTGAAGTTGGGTAAAAGGGTGTGGTAAACTTCAGGCCTGCAGACAGGGCTGATACTTTACTAGATGCGATCGGAGTGTCGCCGGCCCGTCCACACGGCGGCGTGCGTTGAAGCTTCTGCCCATTCACTTTGAATGGGGTGACGTCACGCTTTGCCAAACTGCATTGTGGAAGCGTTGCTTCGCTTTGCTCGCGTTGCTCGCTTCAAAAGTTGAGCAATGTTCAACTTTTGAAGCTTCGGCGGAAGCATCAGCCAATCAAACCATATGCCAGTACCAAACTGCGTGCTTCATGTGTGTCTGGAGCGGGAGATTCATGTGATTGGTTGTTGGTCGAGTTTCAGACTTCACCGGCAAGCTTCAACGCACGCTGCCTTGTGGACGCTGTGACAACTGAACGAGAGAGTAATGTCAAATGACAGTACAATTGACCTTTCGCAAAGCCACGCCCCCCCTTGGTTACTGTTGCTAGTCCGACAAGCTGAGAGCCAGATGCGTTAAACAAAGCCATAATGGAGGGTCTCCGTAACGTCGGAGTCGCCTTAACAGACTCATTTTGGAGCAATAACGCAGCAATATCCTCCAGTTCCCAAAAGGGGCTACAATACGCTATGGAGGGTTATATCCACAGTATAAACATTAGAAAAGAGGGAGGCACAACATCAATAGAGGCACTTGCATACAGGTCGCAGTGCAAGAGTGAAAAACCACATGAGCTGTATGTCAAATTCGACAGAATTATTATTTTGGAATAAAACAATACAATCACAAGAGGCATTAAAGGTTGTAGTTTGTCTAAAGTTATCTACCGTTTCCTTGGTGGCTTTCTGCATCCACCTTGTTGTTCCTTTGTGGGGGTCGGGGTGCCCACTTGTGCAGCAGGATTAGGGAAGTCGGCAGTAGGCTTTCCATTAACAAAATGCAACAAAGATTAAAGCAAAATATAAATGAATGATTGCCTGTTGGCTTTCTTGTTTGTACTTTGACCACAGGTAGACTAATAACGAATAAGTCGACTCCGTACCCCGGTACCGGCTCGTAAAGAGATAGGTGCACCGCCGTAGCGAGGGAAGTCCGAACCAAATCCTTTGACGCGCATTTTTAGTGCTGCTCGCTGAGGCGTTGGGGAGACATTCGGAATACCTATACCGGCGATAGGCACTTGCTAAAAGTTTTTCTGGTATTCGTGTTTGAGAAAGTGGTAAAAGCGTTACTTAACGTTAGATTCGGTAATATGTCTGAAGGTGTCCCTCGCGCGTGCACTAAGCTTATCTAAACCTGTTGCCCGTAAATCCCCGCACCTAAACGCTTTTCCAGTTAAGGTGTAGGTGGTGTGTGTAGCTAAAGATTTACTTTACATCCCGGCCTACTAATTGACGCATGTCTCTCTCCCACGGCTGGTCGACCCCGTTGTTCTTTGGACCGTAACTGTAACTGTGCACGCTGATCATAGTGATAAGGGATTGGAGTGTCATATAAGTTCCCAATAAACTGATTCGTCCGCGCCTCGACTGGTAGCCTTTGGTGGCAGCCCCATCGACGGAAACGAACCGTTAAGCTGCCCACTATAGACCGCGTGACCACACCGCGTTGTGCGAATCTAGTTCGAATAAGCGTGTATGACTGACGCCTCTGAGACTACTACATTAACCAGTGCAACTTCCCTGCTTATAGCTACCTAGCTCTCGAAGGATCCTGAGAGCTGTCAGCCATTCGTAGACTCTCAGTGCTCACAACCAGGTTGCAGAACGGCACTATGGCCCAACAACGACTGGTAACAGTACGAAATACTGTTGTCACCATGGTTAGAAGGACTACGATGAAGGTCGTCCTATTGAGTGGCCAGTGGTTGCGAGTATATACTTTACGTGATGGTGACACCTGAGGTCCTCCCCTCTCGGTCTAGAGATGACTAGGTCCCAAGTTGCGGTTTCACGGCTTAACTAGCACCTCGCCGGTCCTCGCCCGCATTGTGGCGTGACTTTGTCTCTCTACTAGCCAATATACTCTATATGGATTCGAGTTGGTCGGTCTACTATCAAACCAACTGAAGGACTAATCTGAATGCGGATCATTGATATAACTCGAAAACACACTGTGCGACTGTTGGGACAATGAGGGCTAAAAGAGCCTGCTAGCGAACCGGGTCATACAGTATACGCTCGCTGCATTCTGAACCATGTGACAACAAGCAGTATTTCGCGTACCGATACCAGTCGTGTTGGGCCATTAGTGCCGTTGCTGCCGAGAGGGGCGCCAAGGAGGCCCAGTATAAAGGTCGGTAAAAGACTGTAGTTAGTTTATGCGATGTGTAACAACCAAACTTTACGAGAGGGCTTAAAAAAACCCGTGTTTTGAGAGCCTATGTCACTTATCGTCAAAATTATCACTGGCACGCTCCTGTACTGGTTTTACGTGGAAAAAAAAACATATATCACTAAAATGCTTGAGTCTATGCGCCTCAGAACTGTAGTATCTGACCACAACACCTAAATTTTTTTTTCTTACTGAAACTAAATTTTACACAACTCCACTCTTTCAGGAAGACGAAGTGCTAAAGCAAGGCAGTTTGCACTGTTAACGGTCGACATAAATGGAGATCAAATTCAAACAACTCTTCGGTGCTTTGTCTCAGTTTCGTACCTCTGGACTCTATATGGGCCTTTACGGTTCGTTTACGATGGGTTCCCAACTGTTATCTAGACAGAAATTAGCGATGCTCAGCTAACAATTAATGAGATTTTAAGTTTTAATTTTAATTATATTATTATAATAACATTATCAGTGTGAGTTAAAGCGGTAAAAGAACAACGGATGTTATTGGTCGACCAGTCCGTGGGTAGAAGAATATCGTCTATGTTTTCCGATGTAAGTAAAATTATAGCTACACAGCACACCTACACCTTAACGGAAAGCGTTTTCGGTGCGGGGATTTACGGGGCAACCAGGTTAGAGTAATGAAGCTTAGTGCAAGATTAGTGCTTTTCGCGCGCCGAGGACACCTTCAGGCTGTTCGAATCGTAAGTTGTAAGTAACGCTTTTACCACTTCTCAACACGAATACCAGAAACCTTTAGCCTATCGTCTATAGGAGTATTCAATCTCCCCCCCCCCTATAAAATGGGCAAAGGATGTGGGTTTTGGCTGCTCCTCTCTACGGCGGTCACCTATTTCTTTACGCCGTCCGGGGTACGGGTCGGACTTATACCGCTTATAGTTGTTTGTGTTTTATGCAAACGAGGTCCATTTATGCACGATTGGCATCGATCGATCGATCGTTTCTAATGTAAGTGTTTAATTGATTGATTAAATTCATTGATTAAAAGTGATTGATTGCAACGATTTCAGTGTGCTGATGTCGACCATTCGACACCACGAATAATCCAGCAAACTGGTAGCATCATGAGTCAGAAGGTGGGATGGTAGACTAGAACCGCCCCGCGACGCGGGACGTTAGCCTCCGGGAGGCGAGGAGATGACTTTAAGCCATCAAAAAAAAAAAAGAAAAAAAATAATTAAATTTTTTTATATATATATGATATCATATGCGTGGTTAACCGTTGACTTCATTTTATAGATGCAGTGAAAGTGTAACTTGTAACACGGAAAATAATTTATTTGATTTGCGGATACCAATAAATAGGTTACACGTACAAAGGTCACAGGTGTCGGCAACGCATAAGTGTAGAGGAGGCGAGGACATAAGACTTCCGCCCCGAGGGGGGGGGTGTGGGTGTGTGTGGTCTTACGTGTGTGAGTGTTAGTCTCTGGTCTCGCCTCCTTCCTCCTCTTTTGTCGAGCGTCAGACGGGCTAAACACACACTAGGGGGGTCCAAGTTAAAACAAATAATTATTAAAAAATTGGGTTCGGAATAGCAGTGTCCTCTTCCTGGGTGTCGGAGGGTCCACCTGCGCGCGCTTGTTGCTTGCATCGCACGGTAATATTTTGATCGAGTGTTACCACTCGTCCATGGCGCCAAAACTTGATGTCATAACTAAACTGTCTTTTGTTGTTAGTTTGCGGTCGTTTCTTATCAGATTATCAACCCACTTTTTTTTTGTCCTCTACATCAACCCAAATAAGTCATTTAATGCGAGTCCTATTAACCTATAAGATCATGTGGTATACTATTTCACTGCCTGATTACGCTCCTCTACACTCGATTGTATCTACGATGGCTGTCTACAATCGCCTCCGATCCTAACATGGACGTATGTCTTAACGGATGAGCTTTACATAGCAGTTCCTAAACCTCACGTTCGATCATCTAGCAACGATCAAAATTAACGAATCTGAGGTGGTTAAATCGAGTTAACTAATGTCAAACGTGGAATAATCGAATAGTAATAGTCTAAATCTTCTATAATCTATTCACCTCGACGGAGGTCGTTATACAAGTTACCTCTACTCCGTCTCTCTTCGTCGTCGTCGTGTCCCAACGTCGTCCATCTCACATAATACGACATGGGTCGCACTAAATTTACATGTTACTTCCTTCTTCACATCCGATGTCTTTCTTCCCTTATGTCAACTTAATTCATTTTTTCATGTCACATTGTGCATGAAAGTAATGACAATACGATTACATGTATTATGCAAGAAACTACAATGACATGCTATAAGTTATTGTTATTAGGTGTCGAGGAGAGAGGGACGTAGAGATTTTACTAAATTTTTTAGACCCACGGGGCTTAAAAAGGCTCCCACGATGGGAAACCGTCGTGGGACGGTTCGTCATTGGATCCCCTTTGTGACTATAGTGAACTACGTATTATTACAGAACTTGNCTAGCTACGTTAGCACGTATTTACCTTGGAGCAAACGTATTTGTGTTTGTTGATATTCGCCATATTCAGCTGGGCATGGGGCCTGCCGCATTTCTTTATCCACCGGCGGCATCTCTCCTCTCGGGTTTTGGGTTTAGGAAACGGGTAAACTATCACCCCTCCCCTCTAAGCTTATGGGATATCTGCTATCCGATTTCCAAAGACCATAAGCACAACGCTTCACCATTTTCGCAATGAATTTGAACGCTAAGCTTGTCGGACTTCCACAGGGAGCCGCGCACGTGATCGAATATGATTGGACAACGGGCATTTAGGGGCGTGGCTTGGCGAAAGGTCAATTGACCAATCATATCTTCCCTCTAAATAGGTGGGTTTATTATCGCGGACTTTACGACAAGTTCCTCCCGCTGTGAAGCTGTCCTTGTTTCCATAGCAACAATAACTTCCTCTCAACAGCGTAAACTCGCCTTTGAAAATAAAAGCATGCCAAATTACACTTAAGACATACAACTGCAACGAAAGTAACAAACACAATGCAATATCCTTTTCAATTTCAAAGAACACAAATAGGGTTATTTACAGGTGTTGTTTTGTGTGGTAGAGGGTCGCTTTCATTGATGCGTTTTGCACCCCGGGCCGTTGTTTTGATATTCCGCTGAAGTATACGCTGTGACGTAATAATGCTTTTTTTTTTTTTGTCGAGGGAAGGGGTGGGAGTCAGAGGGCCTAGGTATAAAAGTCACGGCTCGCCACTGGGAATGGTATACATAAACAGACCAGTCTATAGTATATTCTCTGATCCGTTTTTTATGTGTGAACCTACTGTTAATTTAAAAACTAAAAACTCAGATTTTGCAGGTCACATTTTTGTTTTAAATTGAAATCGTTGTATCTCTAGAGTTCCCCATGTAAACTAAACAAATAATATGTTAATGTTATGTCACAGCTTGTTTCTATTGTCCACAGGGGTCTAAAGTTACACTCTGTTGAACTTTTTCTCTATTCTTTTTTTGAATGAGCGCTGTGCAATGCTAGTTTATAAAGAGGCTCTTCCTGTATGATTCTAATGCCCTGATGTCAGATTTGACAATGTCTCTGTTTAATTCTGATCTCTGTGTTTCCTGTAGTGCTGGTTAAGGGTCAGGTCACCACCAAGTACTACCGCATGTTATCGAAGCATGGAGGCTGGGTCTGGGTGCAGAGCTACGCCACCATTGTGCACAACAGCCGCTCCTCCAGGCCTCACTGCATCGTCAGTGTGAACTACGTCCTCACGTGAGTATGTCCTCCACCTCCTATTTCTCCATATTAAACCTCCAGTTAAAACAGATCAAAGACATCAGAGGTGTAAGAAGTAATACTCAAGTGTGAATTATCCTTTTTTACAAGTAAAGGTCCTGCATTCAAATCGTAGTTAAAGTACAAAAGTATTGGCATCAAAATATACTTCAAGTACAAAAAGTAAAAGTACAAATGTTTCAGTAGTATCAGATTTAAAATAATTTTCTATAATATTTTTTAATTGCATTAACGTCAATGTTGAACATGGTACTGGTGGGGATTTTTTAAATTACTTGATATACTGCTGGGTAACTGAAACTATAATAATACATAATGATGTTTTTGTTATTTTATTTTATCCATACATACATTTGTTTGTTATGTAGCCTAGTAGAGTAAGTTAAAAAAATTCCTCCAAAATGTAGTTAAGTAAAAGCATAAGGTATCATAACATGAAAAGTATCTCAAAATCTTACTTAGTTCTTTGTTAAATGTATTTAGTTATATTCCACCATTGAAAGACTGCCTGTTTTCACACAGTGAAGTTGAAGGCAAGGAGCTGCTGTTATCTGAAGACCAGAGTCGAGCCAGTAAGCACTGTGTCAGTCTGTCCTCCACTCAGGACCCCCGCAAACACCTCCGAACCAAAGCAGTCAAGATGAAGCCCAAAGTAAGAGCAGCTCCCTATCCTGAGGCGGGACTTCCTGCCGGACTGCTGAGTAAACAAAAGGTAAGGGAACTGATTTGTGCCCCATCTTAAAAGAGAAATCCTCTGTGCATGTAAATCAGATCTTCAGTGTGTAACTGTGTTTGTGGGTATCAGGAGGCTGCTAGCCTCTTCCAGCCGGACCGCTCCACCTGCTCCTTACAGAGGGGTGTGTGGAAGGAGAAATCCCAGTATCCCCTGACCCCCTGCAGGGAGAAGAGCTCCAGCTTGAGCCCTGAGGCCGGCCAGGTGCCCTGCGGCCCCCCCTACAACCTGACCCTGCACTACCCCTACAGCCCTCAGAGCCAGTTGCCTCGCTCCGCCCCCCCCTCTCAGCTGACCCAGCACGTCAGAGGCTCTGTGGGGTGGAACATCAGCAGCCCCCCCACACCCAACAAATACACAGGTACACTGTTTATCCAATGGTTGTCATCGTTACAGCAATTAAACTTAATTTAAAGAAAATCATAGATTCATAGACGTGTTTCCTTTATAAATGATATTTAACCTGGACTCCCACTCTCTCATCTCAGCTCATGACCATTGATCACAACATCTGGTTGAATGAGCTCCTTTTTTATTGGTTTTGACCATTCTGCTGACATCTACATCTATGTCAGATCATCAATATTTCTTATTGTAATATTTACTTGAGTTGCATCTCTTTTCAAATACAGTAAGGTATCATCAGATAGGGCAACAATGATTATTCAACTAGAGATAGAAATCCTTTCTATATCACTATTTTTAAACATGGATATGAGGTGGTCATATTGCAATGACTTTATAAATACATGAAGCCAATGGACTACAAAACAGTCACAAAAGAAAAATAGATATCTATGGTATCAAAAGCTTTATTAAAACGAAGATAGAAGATTACATAGGTATTATACATGATTCCTCATTTAACCCTAGGTTTTTATCAAACCTGATTGGTAAAAATATGTATCTCTCTTCTAAGACCCACTGCTGTTTTTTTAATTAAAAGTATGTTCCTGAACACTGTCCGCTCCTGTTGCTGCAGGAGTTCAGGTGTAGTTTCTACTGCTGATTTGTGTTTCCCTCCCCAGGCCCCGGAGGGCTGGCAGCTGAGCGCAGGTTCTCTGATGACATCTATCCGGATTGTTCCAACACCTTACATTCCAGCAGCAGGCTGAAGGAAGAGCCCTACGAACATTACACACTGGTCCACAGAGAGGTGTCTGACGTTTGTTCCCACCCCCGTCTTCATGGCACCAGAGACAGTAAAGCTTCAAACCAGGCGCTCCACCATGAGGGGGCTTCAGGTGAGCGGGGCCCCTCCTGTCCCCTGCTCAGCGGTGTGGGGCTGGAGCAGAGGAGGAGGCTGTGTATGATGGAGGCTCCTTACGGCCCCCCAGCTGCAGGATACTCCCACCCTGCTGACGGAGCTGCTCCTCATCAGCACAGGTCTGCAGAGGAGGACAGGAGGACGTTGGGGGGTGGGGCCCAGGCTCCATACATGCCTATGAACTTCCATAAAGGGCTGGGTAAACACGGCTCTGTGACCACGCTGAGCCACCTGACGGACCCTCACAGCTCCGGCTCGTCTCCGGAGAGCCACAGAGAGATCCCACATTACATCGGCACATCGGTGATCATCACCAATGAGAGGTGACACAGGACAGATCTCAGGACGGGGAGCCATAACTCTGACTGTTCACAGACTGCAGCCAGGGTCCGTCACCTTTCAGAAGCCATGTTGCACTCCTGCAGGATAGTTTGACACGCCACAGGATATTACAGCTCTTTTTCTTCTATGTTGTCTGTCATAAGATCAACTTTAACATTTTCTATAGACTGAAAAAGCTGAAACATTGACTTTAATTAAATGTATTATGTCAACATATTTCACATAACTGTATTAGGTCAGTTGAAAGCAATAATATTAAGTTTAAATAAAAATATATTAGGTTCAACTTAATATTATTGCTTTCAACTGACCTAATACAGTTATGTGAAATCGGTTGACATAATACATTTAATTAAGGTCAATGTTTCAGTTTTCTCAGTGTAGAATATATATGCAATACAGTTTGTTTCAAGATTTTTTATTTGATTATTAGTCAACTCAACATTGTAAACGTTTTGTTCTTAAAAGGAAAAAATTATTTAATAAATAATTTAATACATTTTCATATATGGAAATGGTCACTGGTGAACATCTAGAAAGTGTTAGTAATGAGTCAGCGTGAAGAAGAAGAAGACCTTTCACAGACTTTGATTATCAGCACTGTTAATAAATCAGTTTGAATGAAAAAAAGATGTTTCAAATTGATGCTATCGATAAACGTAAAAGCTCTCAAAACCTTGATATGTTCTTAAAAATTCAAGTCATCTTCTTTCAGCGAACAGAAAAAGACTTGCATTTGTGCTGCATATGATAATGTGCAGCCACAGCAGAGCAGCAACAAGCCTCCATTACAGCTTTTATTGAACAGAAAAATAATGAAGGCACTATTTATTCAACATTAAATATTTATTGCATAACTTAAATTGCCTATCAAGCATAAACACACTCTAAATACAGTGCAATATATGGGCAGCCTAGTTTATGTAGTATAATGTGAGCCTGAAGGCATTACACATTGATGTCTGTCAACAATACAAAATGGTTTACCATTACTTAGGGTTGTCCAATGCACAATAGCTTGTTAAAATAAAAATGTCAAATTGATAAAATGTCAAATAAAACAAATAAGCTCCTTAATATTGGTATCATTGAACAACTATTGAATAACAACAGAAAAGTTTTGCTAAGAGAAGAAAACTTGCAGATGGATTAAAGAAAGCTGATGAATCCACAGGCTGCCTAATGTGCTTCTACTAAATACTGATCTCAAGTTAACACATTTGTATACATTAGACATATCATTTTTGCTTTCATGTGATAATTGTCAATCAATTTGAATTGTGTTATTACTTGGGAGCTGCTCAGTTTCTAATACAATATGTCCCATTAACTCACAGACCTTCCCATTGTTCCCAATCTTGGTCTTAATTTGATGATTCAGTGAAGAATGAAGATTTCAATCTGTGTCCAAATGATATCATTGATTATTTAAAATCACCAATTGATAAACAGAGAGAACATAAACTGCTTTTTATTGTACTTTGACAAATCTTTCTTAAACATGTAATCAAAATGACTTTAATTCTATGATTTGATTCTTCAAACTGTCTTTTTAATTCACCAACAAATAATCTGACTAGCAAATGTAATAATGATGTGTTTCATCTTTAAATCTGGACTCACATGAACTAACGTGCCTACTACTCAGTCACTGAGTGTCATGGTAATAAAGCCAATAATCCAGATGGAGTAAACAGGCTTTCTTCTAGTATTTCATTCATGGCATGAAAACACTTACTTCAGAACATCCTGTGGCCGTGATGACTTCCACATTGGCGTGCTGTTTCTGAGAGGGGGAAGAAGAGGAGGAGGACGGATGTCTCTGTGAAGCACCGCTGCATCCAGCTCCAGCAGTTTGGATGCTTCCTTTGACGTTTTCACTTCATCTGGGGAGGATGGTGCCGAGGACAAATGATGTGTCCTTAAATGGCTGTGAAACGGACTTCAGACACACACAAGCACACACACATACACACACGTCAAATCCTCAGGATGAATCTCTTTCCTCTGCAGTTAGTGCTGTCGGTAACACAGGCCTCTACAGTCCAGTGGTAACGTTGCCCGCTTGGTAACTTAACCCCACACAACATTTACCGTTGAAATGATAAATGGACTGTGCTTTTCCAGTCTTCACAACCACTGAAAGCCGTTTGACATATACAGGTCATTCATGCAGAAGCTGCCATATGATGGCATCAGCTCAGACTAACATTCACACACACTACACAGCACACCTATCTGGAACAGGTTTGGGTTAGGAATCTTTCCCAAGGACACATCGACATGTTGTCTGCAGGAGTCAGGGATCCAACAATAGGTGGAGACCGCTCAACCTCCTTAGCCGCTCACTCCAACACTCTTGTCAACACAACATTTACAAATGCAATGAATTTGTATAGAAACTCATCAATGAACTTCTGTTATGCAGATACTTTTTCTTCTGTCAAATCTACTGCCATTACACTGAATAACTCAGCCACAAAGGGTACCATTACAAAGATGATTCACTGAAACTTGCCAGAATGTTACATTCAATGTTTTGCTAAAATCTTATATGAACTATTTTATTTTCAGAACTTTGAATTACCGTAACTTTATTTAAGATAATATTAAAGGTCAAAGCAGCTCTTTCCCTGCGAAACCATGAGGATATTGACAGTTATTGCTTCTTTCTGTCTTTATATCTTGTATAATCTGGATGTTGCAGAGCGCTGGGAGCAGGTAAGTGAAAGTTATAGTATAAAGACAAGAACAACATGTTTCTGTGGAAATATTTATTTTGCTGCAGCTAAAGCTGAAACGATGACTGTTCTTATGTAAGTGTGAAACCAAGTTAGCTTTTCAGACGAGGGGTGCAAATTGAAAGACAATGGTTTGAACTGGTGGTCCCAAAACAGAATCAAATCAAACCAATGTTTGTGCTCGTGAGCAATCACTGATGCAGATATTACTTTTGTTATGCATGTAGCTGCCATTAACCCCTCTCACATCACAGTTTGTCTTCCAACAACTTATCCTTAAGCTAACCGATACCCACACTGTAAGCCAGGAACATATTTAGTGCTTAACCAATTAGAAAACATGGATACATTTATACTGTATACTGTAGTTGCATTAGATTTTCTGTCAGAGTGGTTGAGTCTGTTGCCAGAAACCATGATATTCTGTAGTGATTTGGTCCTAACGCTGCTTGATGACCACCAGGTTCTTCAGCATGTCGAAGGAGTTCCCATCGGGCTCCACTGACACCACGCCCTGCTCCTTGTTGTGCACCTGCAGGAAGCCGTTGTGGTCCAGGCCGACCACCTCCGCCTCCACCCCGTCCTCGCTCCAGAGCCGCACCCGGGTCCCGCTGAAGGCGAGCACAGAGGGAGAGTCAGTGCTCTGCTCAGGGTGTTTCATGAGGAAAACACACATCTCTGCAACTCAAGTGCTATTCATTATCCTCTGAGAGTGAGAGTGAGATAAGGCTGGGACTCCCTCCATAGAATCATAGCT
The DNA here is from genome assembly GCF_000735185.1 of Notothenia coriiceps. NCBI lineage: Eukaryota > Metazoa > Chordata > Actinopteri > Perciformes > Nototheniidae > Notothenia > Notothenia coriiceps. The sequence continues at coordinate 62,433 of NW_011361498.1, forward strand.
TTCTGCACACTTTGCACATTTGATCATAGCATGGAATGCATTGCAAGGATATCTCAACAGGCCAGATGTCCATGAAGGATTTTTTTGTCGGATTTGTTTGCATTTAAAGTGAAATACAATATACAATCTATGTGGTTCTTTTTGATTCATGCTGTAACTATTTTAATACAATAATGAATATTACAAGAGCAATCATTTTGTTTTTTGTTTGAAATGAATTCAATTAAGATGAATGCATTTTCTATGCCAGATTAAATGACAACACCAAAATCTAAGTGAGAAAGTGTGATGCATATCATTTCATTAGAAATGGTTGGGGGTTATGGGGTTTATGCAGGATGTCCCATAAGGAACCAGTCATGATTCTTCCGAACCACTTGTGGTGTGCAGTATTTTAACATAATCCTATATCGGCTCAGCTTGCTCAGAACCATGGCTGAGCTGGAAACAAAAGAATACATGGGGCTAGTCCACAACTTTCCCTGAACGCGGCAGTAATGAAACGTTAAATCACAGTCTGCAGCACTCACCTATGCAGCCATCTCTTGTAGTAGGTGGGCAGGACAGCGTCGGGGCCCCCCTGTTGGAAGCTGCAGATGAGGGCCTCCAGGAAGCTGACGCTGCGGGCGATGATCTGAGCGCAGCAGAGCGGGGGCAGGCTGCAGCCCTGCTGGGTGTTGTGCTGCTGGATCAGGTCATTGATGCACACTGTGGGGTTACTGTTGGTCACGTTGAACCCACAGCCTGCAGGGAACATCAGGTCAACACATATTATTCTGTACTCACAAGAGGCCTGTTGCAAAATACCATATTTTCACTATTGGTGACTATTTGTTCCAACTCTTGGTTGTACAGAAAAAGTAGGTTTCAGGTGATGGAACACTGAATGTGACACGGAGCTGGTGAGTTTGTTGAATCATTAGTAGGAAGGGTTGAAGCCTGTGACACAAGATTTTCATCGCCATAACTACACTGTAGCTATGTTTGTATGACTAAATAAAGAAGCTTGAACCTTGATGCAGATAAGGCAGCAGCAAAAAGAAGATTGGTGATGCAGCTTTTGTTAATTATGCAGCAAAGCTATGGAACAAAATACCTATAGACATGAGGGACGCCTGCTCTGTGAAGCTCATAACTCCTGCTCTCTGCTGCACTCCGATGCATTTTAACCTGTCACCTGATTTTGTGTTGTATTTGCACTATCTTCCTTTTAACTCACAATTTTATCGTCGTACCTTTAATCTAAATGTATTTCTTATAAGCTATGTTATGTTCGTTTTTATGTTTTTTACTGCTAACTGTATTCTATGTTCTGTGAGTATTTTAAGCGATGTCTACTGTGAAGCACTTTCATCTGCAAATAAAGATTATTATAAGAGTGAAAAAGAGAAATGTCAGTTAAAGCCTGCTGACTCATTAGCTGTGATTAAGTGTTGTTACCTATGAGCAGATGAAACGTTGATCCTATTACTGTGGAAGTCACCAGAACCCCCCCGAGCTTCATCAGGTTACCGTAGTAGATGTCATTGGGCCACTTCACCCTCAGGTCTAAATCCTGATGAAGGATAAAACATATTCCAACACCATCAATCATCAACATAACACATTTTCCTGGAATACAAATACACTGATCTTAAAAGTACTACCACTTACTTTTACTACTCTGTAATACAAGGCAATACAACAGACAACTTCTTTGATGTCTGAGATGTATTCAGATGTACAGTATTTGGTTCAAATCACAGAGATGTGCAGTCACATAATATGTTACTGATGATGGAGCTGCGGTAGTGAAATTTGGATGTTATACCTGGTATCCAGGAAGTGAGCGGACAGCCTCCACCACCGCCAGAGCCACCAGATGCTGCAGGAAGGGGATCCTCTGCCCCAGCCTGGAGCTCAGCTCCACCTGCAGGGACAGGGTGAACATGGCGCACCCCGGGGGGCTGAGCCAGGCGTTCCCCCCCCGACCTGCAGCAGCAAACACAGGACAGAGACACTAAGGTACCAAACACCAACACACAATTCTGACAAATAACATGAATGAATCCAAATTGAATGCAAGTGAATCTGCTTCACCTTAAAACCATTGAGGTAAATGTTGTGTGAGCATGTTTTCAGCGAGCAGCAGCACTGACCTCTGCCCTGGATCTGTCGACCAGCTATCGCTATCAAACCCACGTCCTTTGGTAAGTGCAGAGTCAGACTGAAGGGAGACAAGAAGGAACAACACAGACATGTTAAAATCTTCTTCAAAATGACTTAAATGGACTCCTACTTTAGCCTTGCTCTGTAGCTCTATTAACAACATCAAATATTGACAGTTAATAACCTCAACCAAAGAGGTTATGTTTCTGGTTTGGCTTTGTTGGTTTATATTTTTTCAAATCAAATCAGAGGTATTATATTACCCCTGTTCGCATGGAACAAAGCAAACATCCATACATTGTTCACACACTGTGTTAAAAAAACATATTATATGCACAATGGACAAAAAAGTTCACCTTTAAAGCAAGGGGTTTGGGAGTATGACATTGTTTACAATGGATTACTCCTTCTGTGGTGCACATCCGGCTGTTGGCGATTACCTAGATCGCAACCAGGAAATGAGTATGTCATGGTTCACTGCTACAACAAAAAAAAGATTTGATCTGATGATATACGTGGTAACCATTGGGACCTCCCAGAGTATAGCTTTCAACAAGGAGAGATCCAGTTGATTTTTTTATGATTTCAGACATTTCATTAGCAGTTTCTCAATTTGGATTCTATATTTTAAAGGATTTATCAAGACTTAAACTACTACGACACCACTGACCCCTCCAATGGTTAATGGTAGCTTTCCTAATGCTGCAGTCTTTTACGTTGACCACCTTTTGTTTTAACAGCAATACCTTTTGGCTAATACTGCGCTCTCGTTATGGTCTGGATACAGTACACAGGAAGACATACACTTACCGGGAAAACACTAATCCTGTGTGACACTGTCCTCACTATCAGCCAAGCCTCCACCCATGAGCTCGGTGCAGTGTACCTTCTGACACACTCACACACAGCTATATAAAATGGCCGTTTTCTGAAAATGGTGTCAACATGTTGCTGGAATAATTATTCTATTACTCCATTAGTTGATGGATAGATTATTAGTAGTTTTTTTTTAATCATTTTTGAAAGATGCAAAAAAGCTTGTTTGAGAATATTTACAATGTGCATGGAAGCATTTTAAAGACCAGTCTAAGCATTAAGAAATCTGCAGATGAATAGATAATAAAATAAGAATAAGTTGCAGCCATAAAAGGTTTAGCACTTTTTTCAAACCAAAGAAAGAAAGATTTAATATTTTCCACCACCAACATTTGGAAACCACGAAGCTGACTGAACTTGTCAGTTTCTTAATAACTATCACGTGAGTTACAATTTAAAGTGAAGTTTTATTGCCATGACCACCTTGCAATCTTATCAATCAGCATTTCATTAACGCTCATTGGAGAGTTGGGGGCAGTTAATACCAGAAACCGAAGAGAACATGTTTGCACATTCTCTCATCTCCAAATGCAATTAAAGCTGATCCAGTGCAGCCGCCCTCTGTTGGCCACTGAACAAAGATGGTGGAGCCGCTAAAGCAAGCGAGCAGGGCCTTTCTGCTATTGTCATGCAAAGTGGTTCACTGGTAAATCAGCTTAAGCACACAGGGAGCCCCAACCCAGATAGAGCTTTGTAACGGACTTCTCTAAGAAGTGCTTATCAAAGGGATAGATGGATAGCTCAATCTAGACTCTGAGCTCGGGGAATTCTGGTGTGACAGGCTTGTTACTGCGGACTAAATTAGCCATGAGCCTTCGTAAGCCTTTGTCCAGATGATAAGTACTGCTGATTATGAAAAGCATGACAGGACAGGTCTTATAACAACAGTCCGGTGCCTTGTGTACTTTTCTTGTTGAAGACATTGAAAGAGATGAGTCAAAAATAGGCTTCAGCCATCTGAACACAAATAAAGTAAATATCTGCCAAAGTTGCAGCCTTTTTATTACTTTTTATTATTTTATCTGTTACTATCCTTTTTGCAGCTCAATAGGGAAACACTAAGTAACGCAAAGACACATTTTTATACTAAAGATCTTCAGCTCATGGTACCTATTAGCCCTACTATGGTAGAAAGCAGAGTTATTAGTGGTTCGAAGAGTCTCCAAAAGTCCAACAGGAGCCAGAGCCAGCGATCAAGCCCTTCTGTGGAACCAACTTCTACTGTACTTTGTCTTCTGGAGGCAGATATCCTCTTCACAGTTAAGAGCAGGCTTAAGACCAGCCCTAGCTTTTCTAGACTGTCCCTTAGAATAGACCTTCAACTTACATCTTCAATCCTTCAACTCTCTTCTCCTACTTCTTTCTGTTCGTACTAATGTCCCATAAATGCATGTGACTAACTCAGAATCTGGGTCATTATCCCAGGGGTCTTTGTGTATCCCCTTGGGCCGTATTAAAGGTTACTTCTAGATCATGAGTGGTGGCTGTGCCTGTTACCGTGGTCCGGCCTGACTACCATGTTATCATTGTTTTGGCCTGGAAGATTGTTGACAACCTCCTGGAACTGGATCTGGATTAATACTGAGCAGAACCCAGAGGTATCATGCTCAGTGGGGGATGGATGATCCCCGCAAAATGTCTCTTAAAATTTGCCGGAAGCACTCCACGGTTTCTGCGATGACAGCTTCTTCTGGTAGCAAGTTCCACTCTCTGATTGTCTCTAGTTGCGAAAATTCGCTCAAGGTTCAAAGAGTTGGCTTTGCGGGTTGCACTTCTTCTAACTGGCTCTAGGTACATTGATGCATCAATGGCTGAGATGTTGTGGACAATCTTGAAGAAGAGAACCAAACGAGCCAATCGCCGCCTTTCACTTAGTTCCACCCAGTTCAACCGCTTGAGCATTTCTGTGACACTGCTGTCCCATTCATAATCTCCAAAAATGAATCTTGCACCTCTTCTTTGTACTGATTCAGGGCATCATCAGGAAGCCGAGCGAACGGTTTGCCTGTGTTACAATTTGGCCAATGTGTTGGCCAAATTTCAGGTTGTTATGGATTTCTACCCCAAGATAAGGCTGGTGGGTCACCTCTTTTAACACCTGGCCACATAGAGTATAGTTTTTAATGTGCGGGTTTGTTGATCTGCTTGTTCGTAGGACGTAGCACTTACTAGTATTAAAGCACATTCCCCAAGTGTTAGCCCATTCCTGAAGTCTAGTCAGGTCACCCTGTAGGTCTTCTTGGTCACTTCCATTTTCAATAGGCCTGTAGAGCAGGCAGTCATCCGCGAATAACCGCACTGTAGATGCTACATGTGACGGCAGGTCATTAATGTAGCATAAGATCCTTCATTTTCATATACATTCACAAGGATACTTGTCATTTGGATTGGTTGTAAATATGATGTATTTGTTTTGAAATACGACAGCTATGGTAACACTGTCCATCCCAGGAGAAGGATCCCTTCCTCTGTTACTCTCCCAGAGATTTCTTCTAGTTATTCCCCCTTGATTGTGGGGTTTCTTTGGTGTGAGCAAGGGTCTCCAGATGGTGTGTATTACAGTATGGTGCAAAGCCTCCTGAGACAAATGTGTATTTTCTTTTATAATAGGCTCTATAAAAAACATTTGATTGGTTGATTTCAAAGATAGCCTATTTTGTATTGTATTAACTCAGCCTGCTGAAGCATACTGGAAAGGGATCTTTTAACAGCCAATGGGAACAGAAGGAATGACTAGAAGCACAATCTGTTTCTATGATCATGAGCACCTGACGATTGTTTCCAATCAGCCTTGATACATATGAACCTATCCTTTAAGTTCACCTGTGGAGTGTTCTTTTGTAACAACACTTTTTGCAAATCCTTTAATCTATGCAAATATGTCAGCCAGACGTGCATCGCTGCTAGCAAAGGAAAACATATGGGGGGGAAGTTAAAAAAAAAGCCCACAGCTTGAGGAATTTGTTAGCTTTACTGAAGCTGATTACAGTGGACGTTTTGTATAGTGCTTCTGCAGCCAAGTAACTGCCAACATGTGCTCACTAATGAAAGAAAAAAAGATTTTAAAAACAAAACCCCGGGTCTCTGCTGTCAAAAACACATCTTTAGTCTCAGATGGAGGAAGTCGTTGTGAAAAAAAGCCTACTACATATGCAAGACAACAGGGGAAATGTATTTGAATGAATTATGTTGGAGTAGAAATCTTTTTATCATAATATCAAATATTTCAATATGATTTGATAAACACACACTATAGGCAAACTAGTCGTTTTCTGTGAGAGCTTAATGTAGGGCAGATCAGCTGGAGCATGACCCTGCTGAGGGTGAGGCTGTTAGGAGGGGCTCAGTCCCTGCTGAGGGTGTAACGGGGCAATGCTGCTGTTTGGCAGGACCACCGAGAAACAGCCTGATCCGTGACTGACAGCTCTCTGCCATCAATCAACCCCTGTGGAGACCAAGACCAGGGGCCCAGCTGGCTCTCCGGAGCCCTCAAGCTTCAGAAAGGAGCTTTAAATAGGAATAGCTGGACCTAACAAGACCAGTAGGTCCACCTCTGAACGCCTCTTCTACTGGCTGACACAGAACGGAGCTGGGGCTACAAGTGAAAATGTACTCCATCCAGTAGAATGGAAAAACCGATATGTCATTTAAACGTATATGGAGGAGAAAAAACGGACAACCGCAAAAGTATAACCCCAAATAATAAATTGTAACAATGGTCTGCATTTATAAAGTGCTTTTCCAGTCTTTGCGACCCCTCAAAGGGCCTTTCGATTGGAGGACTATACCGCCTGAGATACAGCCGCCCCATCCATCACTAATAAGCAAAGCAATAATCATACACATCTTGTGTCTTAATACTGTAATGATAACACACTAATGGCAGGTTTATAATAAGGAAGGAGGAGTGTGGTTATGTCTTAATGTGTTCCTGTGTACTTTAGTGATCTCTATGTTGGCCAGCTCAAGGCTGCAACACTGGGAGATATCTGCTTTCCTCTAAAGTCAATCTTATAATGAATGCAAATCCACTGAATGTAACAGAGAAAACCACAAGCTTTAAAAAAAAAAACTAAATGTATTATAAAAATATATATAATGTATTATAAAAATATATATAAGAAAATAAATCAAAATATTAAAAAAAGCGAAACCACGATATTGCATATGTAGGGGGAATCATTAATAATAAACCTTTCAGATGATGTAGTGCTAGACTTATTGTACAATGGAGAGATCACCAGAGCAAGCAACTGTTGAAAATAGTCAATTAAAACAGCAAATAAGTGGGGTATACAAAAGATGGAAACACTCAATATATGATGACTTGAAGGGAATGATTGCCCATTTGGTGACACCCCATCAGTAGGCGAGACACTGGTGGAACGTTTAAGCCGTTAGGACATTGTAGGTGGCTTTTCAAAAATGATGTGTGTTTGAATTCCCACAAAATCACTCCCAAAACACAAATGAGACTCAAAATCACTCCCAAAACACAAATGAGACTCAAAATCCAGAGGGAAAATGTAAGATATTTTCTTATCCAATTTAAAGACCGATAACAAGAAAGAATGTACCTTTTAACAGACATCTGTTCACTTCAGCCACAAATGTGGATTTATCGACTGTTGAAAATAGTCCCCAACAAATGCACCCTTTCCACTTTTTTGAGGAGCATGTGGTACCGGTTTAGAACATTGCTTTACCTTTAGAAATTAAACTATATTTATGTTTTTGTTCTTTTTTAAGATTTAAAAAGTGGACTACAACCTGAGTGCAAAAGAAAGAGCAGGACAGACTGCGAGGAAGACAAACACATTGCTGGTCTTTTTAGGTTAAACAACAGATGTATAAATGCAGAAACATGCAAAAAACTATGTTAGCAAAGAAAGAAAGGGAATACATAAGCAACCATGGAACAGGGACCTGTTTGCACCCTATAGGAGAAGACGATCAAACGCCACACAGACAGAGAAATCGGGACCTCTGTGGTGTTACTCTCACTACTAAAATCTATTTAATCTCCTCAGATCACTCTGGGACCACTGTCATCTACTCATTCCAACAAGACCAGAACAAAGACGTACAAAGTAGCATATTTGACGGACAGAGAGAAGAGGCATTGTCCCAAGAGGAAGAGCTTGGGCATCTAAATCCCCGCTCAGGACCCTTTGTTTTAGAGGGCAGCTAAGCCACAGGGGTCACAGTCCAAGGTACAGCAGGTCAGGAGGATAAACGCCCACCAGCAGAGTCATCTGAGAGAGGTGGAGGAGGATCTGAGATCACAAGCTACAGGCATGTCAGCGTCTTTCTCACACACACACAAACAAGACTAATGACACCGACACAAAGAGAAAATAGGGGGCTCTGCAAATCATCTGTTAGGTGGGTCTTCTCCAACAAACCTAGTAAAGATATTTCCCAGCAGCACCTGTTTCTTCGAGAGTGATATTTATAGATAGATGTAAAGATTCCAGTCCAGTAAAGGTTCAATTAAACAGATTCTACTACAACGTTTTCAGCAAATCTAACTAATTAAATGGTTGGATTTTATGTGGTGGGTTAAGATATAATTTTTCTGAAAGCCATTTATCTCCGGAACCATTCCCCCCCAAAAAACCTCTCACTTCGCAGATTAAAATATCTCAGATTAAAAGATTATTTCTGCCATCGATGCTCATTTTTGAAACAGGATTTGCCGTGCATAAGCGTGTTTACATTGATCATTCAGCGGCATCAAAGGGATGATCAATAAGAGAGGACAAACTAATCTGTAAATGTGATTAATTGAGCTAATCCTGTTTACTGAGGGACAGCAGAAATTATCATTTCCAAATAGCACTATTGGAAGTGATCAATGAGAGAGGGCTGCTCCATTAACGCAGGGCAGCTGAGGCACCGACGGATGACCTTGCTCTGCTGACGGCCTGTCTGGGCTCGGTCGGCCTGCTCAGGCAGAGGTTCTGGGCAGCAAAACACAATCATCCATTAGTCTGAATATAGAATCTAAAATGTTTTTGGCCAAAGCAAATCTTCCTTATGTCGTATTCCTGCAGCTTACATCCGATGCTTTTATAGATGCCATAGTGGTGATGGGCAGAAACATGCTATTCTCTGTGCTGACAGTATCTACATACTGTGTGTGTATACTGACTGCTGATGTCGCTAATGAGGCAGGCTTAACCTCTGCTAACAAAGGAAGTACCAAATCTAGAGGTACATTTCATCATATTTTGAGAAAACTACAGAAGAAGAGCTCAACGTTAACGTGGGATCTGGTGAAGCTCAGAATAGGAAAGGGAGATATATGAGAACATGACTATGAATGATTATGTTTTAAACCCCACAGAAGACAGTATTATAGGTGTGTATAACAGCACATGCACCTACTGACCAACAGTAACACATAACAGGAGCTACAGGGGGCTTCAAAAATCATAAAAGTGGTGTTAATAGGTAGAGATTTTGTTTTTTGCTGTTTGTTCCGTTGCGATGTTGACTTCTGGGTCGGCCTACAAAAATAATTTCATTGACATATTCTACTTTTTCAGGCATTATAACACCTGTATATCCCTCTTTTAACACCATCACTCTGTAACTACAGAGACCAGGTGAGATAACATTCTTTTAGCGTTTATTATTTTAATATTTACAAAGACAACACAATGTAGTTATAAAAACAATTTAAGTCAGTGTAAATTCACAAAAATAAGTGATTTCATCTAGGTTTAGATTCTCTGTACAACAAGTAGAAATTGAGATACGTTTTTGAAGAGGGTTTGTATTTGTAGAGTAGATGGTAGTTTCCATCATACTAATGCATTCTCTGGATTGAAACACATTGAAGTGCTTTCTGGACCCTGTACGAGACTTAATGACCTTTCCCCATCACAGCTCCAGAGTATAACATACCTTCCACAGGACATACAACTTCAAGTCAAACACTGCACCATATGTTCCCCAGAATAAGAAATGGGGACGTTTAGGCATCTGCTTACAATCTTTTATAATTGCAGGTGGAGCATGCAAGGTCAATTGGGCCAATTTGATTTTTATGGTCAAACCTATTGCCATAGTTATGAGGAATCCATTTTCCCTGCACCAAACCCCCATGCATGTTCTGTGGTTTGTCTTTTTCACAGGAAACAGGACACTAATTCCATACAGTGTCAGTTTGGATATTGGATTGCCTGTCAAAACAAACAGAGCCTGCCAGGACTTTTACCCTACAACTGGAACAGCTTTCAGTAGAAGAAGGGTGTTTTTCTATTCCGTACGGAGGTGTTACACTGCAGTGACTGTATGCTGTTTACGTGACTCTAAGACACAGCAAATGTGACATTATGACAGTGTTTGAAAAAAACGGGTAAAATGCCAAAAACATCTTCCGAATGTGCAGACCGCATGGAAAACAGAATCTGTTCGAGAAGAAGGAAAAATCATCAGAATCACATTTACATCCATCGGGCTTCTCTTCCTTTATCCATCAGGGAAAAATAAAAGGGGGAAAAATAATACAAAAGTAAAAGTGGGCCCTTGGGTTTTCATGTCTGAGCCTGAAGCTCTTACAAGAAAAAGTCAACAAGTAGGAAGTGTGTTGCTCCAGGCGCAGGGATCAAGTTCAGCAGAGCAGGAAAAGAATCATTATGCTCTCTGAGCAGCCAAGTGGTGTTAGAAAACCCCTAAAGTCTCTTATCCTGGCTTTTCACAAATAAACACTTCCACACTTAACCAAACACCAACAGCTTGCCCACAATCACACACACACTCACAAATAGGGATGAAAGTAATAACTCATAAATCAATTCTTGGATTAGCAGAAAATCACTCACTAACATTAATGATGACCAATTAATTGTTTAGGTCAAAATGGCAAATATTCTCTTGATCCAGTGGGTATTTATCATCATTGTTAAGTGAGTATATTTATTCGGACTGGTGGTTGGAAAACATACTATAAGCTTCTTTAAGACACAATTGTTGGACTCTAAGAAGTTGTGGTAATGTAATTTTTCTGGGAATCTATTAAATATGTAAATATAGCAGTAAGAGCGGTCTGACTGAAAACACAATTTTAATCTCTACTACATATGCATTTTAGTAAAACATAAATGTATCATATCCTCTATTAATAAGAAAAGCAATAAAAAACTGCCCTGTTGTTATTTCTTACATTTGGAATAAACAACAATTTGTAGTGTGTGTGTTTTATGTACCGGTACTTAAAGACTGGTCACTATGAAAAATGGCTATACTAACAAGAAGGGCTGACGTTAACCATAATTCCGATGCCAGGTTTGATTATCATTATTTTCGTTTTGCTTGCCAAGAGAAAAAAATGCTTTTATTGAATTGAAGAAGCCAAAAATGTAACGTTTTGAACGTAACCAAATCTAAGCAATCATTTGATCATGACTTTCATTATTCAACACTTTTTGATATGTGTTGCAGCTAAAGCATTTCATTTAGTACTAAAAAGTAATGTGGTTTGATACCTTGGCTGACTGATGTGTATATGTCATTTGAGAAATATTAGGAAAATAAGTTCAAACCTGTGTAACACTGCATACATGTTATGTTATCAATATTAGTAAACATGAATTAGAAAAACATTTAGTGGGCTTAAAGATTTTGTACAACAGACTGTGTCCCTTTTTACGCTTCAGTTTCTTAAAAGATAAAAAACAAAAGAAGTGATAATAGGTCAGCTTGAATGGTGTTTGTAGGTGATATGCCGGGCTGTTGGACAGAGCTAAGCTAGCGTTTCTCCGTTTTGATGCTAAGCTAAGCTAGCTGTTAGCTGTAGCCTTGTTTCATCTGGAGAGGTTATATCAATCTTCTCATGTAACTACACTGATAAAAAACAAGAGCACTGCCCAGAAAGGCAAACTATTCTCTAAAAAACATATGAAACATTTGACACAACACTGAAACACCCTCACTATAATGGATACCCTGCTGCACTAGCTGTTTTCTGGTAACAGGGACATGTGCGTCTGAAGGGCTGCTGAGTGTGAAGCTGCTCACTAAAAGCATTGAGATTTCAGCTGGGTGTGACCTTGTGAGAACACTGTCCTGTGTCTCAGGACTGGCTATTATTAGCCGCTGCCTGCCAAACAAAGCCTTAATACCCTGGACAAACACTCCGCCTGCCAGCCATTGAGCCTCAGCTTCAAGCCTCAGCACTCAAGTGACTGAACCTGAGTTTCATCAGCTCCTCCATCTCAGCCAGCACTGACCTGCAGGCACTTCGCTTCAAACCAATTCCCTCTCTGCCTATTAGCCATCGCAATCCTTTATTTATACCCCAGATAGAAGAAAAGCCACAGTCATTGTCATTTCAAAGGACTCTAATAATGGACTCCTCTGAATTCATCATCTGTTTGACTATTTTCTTATTTGATTAACAATTTAATCCTTTTTTTAAATGAGATTCTATTCATTTTAAGCCAAGTGCCTCACCTGTGTAACTGACACCTTCATTGAACAGTATTTTGCATTGTTCACAATTTTCTTTTAAGTTATCTATTTGATTCCAAAATACATTTCTAGCGGAAAATGGTGTATGTGATGAGTTGTTTTGTGTATTTAGTATTACTTTCATCCTCTGAAATGATCTTTATATTTAAAATGGCAAACTGCAGATTAATTCATCCTCTCGTGATGACGGGCAACAAGGCCACCTTTTTAGACATAACCCGAATTTTCCATTGCAACAGTGAAAATCTGTTACAAAATGAATGAGAGAAATCCCATGTCGAGTCCCGTGATGCTGCTGCTTAGATACACACGTTTTTTCAATTTTGAAGTAAATTCAATTTGATCAAAAGGCTGCACATCTGGCCCTTTCTGAATAGCCATGTTCAATTTAAAATTGTTTTAACAACATTGTTATCACCGTTAGTGGTATAGAGGAACAACACTATTACCACAGAAAATACAAAGACAAATGAGAAACATAGTGAAGGCATCTCAATCTGACATAAAGATGATTATTCACGCATTGAAGTCCTTCAGTTCAAATTCTTCACCAACCTTAACAAAACATCTCTCTGAAGTGGTTAAACAATTCTGCTCATCTTTCTGTTTTTGGGCCGGTTATAAAAAGGGTCTCATGCGACACCAATCTTCATTTTATTTCAATGTCTCTCTATCCAATTCAGAATTCATTTTATTGTTTTTGTGATAACATACAGAGCTCTGAATGGTCAGACACCTGCCTAAATGTGAGCTCACTGCAGCCCTGTGTCAGAAGCAGGTCGTCTGAACAGGGTTTGTTTGTTGTTCCTGGCCTCAGGCATAAATGTCAAAGGAAAGCTTTGGCTCCTAAACTTTGGAACCCTTTCCTTTTTGAATGAAGATCTTTGAAACCTTGGACACTTTTAAAAAAGCAGCTCAGACCCCTTCAGACTTTCGTTATTATTCGTTTACATTTCGTGGTGTTTTTACTCTAGTCCAAGCTTTTCTTTTGTGTCTGTTGCATATTTTCTGTTTAATTGTGCACCTTTTGACACTCTTCTGTAGAAAGGTGCTCTACTAAAATACAACTTAACATTTAAGACTGACTAAAATGTAATCAAAATCAGTTGAGAAAAAAATTACACTTTAAGGCAGGGATGCCCAATATGTCGATCGCAAGGGTAGAAAAAAAGAAGAAAAAAAAAGTTAGCCTATCATCCATCCTTACTATGGCATTTGCCACTTGATTGAAGTACAGGTAAGCCAGTCTGAGTTGTATTGTGCCATACGGGTTCATGCAGTTATGAGGGGGCCTAACCTCCTCATCTGAAGCGCAAATGCGGCAATTAGTGTAAAGGCGCCAGTCTATCCGCCGTGTAGTCCACTAGCATCCCCCGGACCCCCCCCCACGCTCACGACACAGATTGGGCAGGGGCGGCCCTATAGGTAGATCATTTGGGCTTGGTCATTTTAAAAGTAGCTCCCATGCTGAAAAAGTGTAGGCACCCCTGCTTTAAGGTATACACCAGCAAATTAAAAAGATAAATCAAAAACGTTGGGGGACTTGCAAGAGACCAAGAAGAAAATAATCGTCAAAATTGTAGCAGGGGAGGCCCAGACATTCTGACTTCTAATATTAGTCACACTTCCATAATAGTAGATCAGGCAATGAAGCTTGTGTGCAAGTGATTCTTATTCAGCGTGCTTGAATATATTCAGGTGAATGTCAGACTGCCAAATGCTGTAAAACCAAAGAATCAGTCGTCACCAAACAAAAAGTAAATGTTAATTCCCACTAGCATTCCTATAATACTGTTATAAAGTGTAAATTCTACCAGAAAGATGGATTGTCTCCAACATATTCAGTATCAAACTGAATACTTACTTAGAAATGCTTGAAGAAATAAAACAGACATTCCTTAATAATAACATTAATCAAGGCCGCTCCAGAGGGACATCTGGAAACTCAAACATTAGCAGTGAAATCAAACTGTGGCAACAGGTTTGGGGTTGTATGGCCTGCTCATTCACCCAGCATTAGTTTTTGTATAACCTTAATGACAACACTGTCTGTTCCAATCAGCTCAGTGCTGCTCCACAATCCATTTTTCAAACTTTATGACAGTTTTAATTGCTCCCACCTGCTGCTAGATCGACCCGCTCAACAGCCACTTTTACTCACATGTGGGTGCAGACAAAGAAGTCTATTAGGTCCAAGTTGCCTTTGCTGCAGTGAGGTCACTTAGGCATTAAATTAGTTCCAGCCTGCCTAACCTCCCAGCACTCACACGCACGCACACGCACGCTGACTATGGCTGCTAGCAATTCAATAGCACCATCTCGACCCCAGCATCCACCTGTAGGATGTGAATCTACCTACACCGAGAAGGATGTTTTTTTTGTCGCCTTAATGTCAAACATTTGTTATAAAAGGAAATAAAACATCATGCTATTTGAAAATGAGGCTGAAAAGGAGTACAAATAGAGAAAACATGGTCCTAGAATGGAGCCCTGTGGCACCCTACATATGGATAATGCTAAAGGAAGTAACGCTATCAACAGATACAGCAAATTTTCCGTTTAAACATTATGAAGACAACCACTTGAGAGCTGACCCTGAGATACCGACTAATTGTTTCAATCTCTCAATAATAATAATAATAATAATATAATTCTATGCATTACAATAGGTCTTCGCAGACTTCGTGCTCAGGCCCTAATTATGATCTACTATGTCACAAGCAACCCACTAAGGTAAAGCAGAACCAGCATCCGCCACTCACCTGCATCAGTGTTAACCAGGATCTAATTTGTAACTTGATTTTATGTCTTCAGGGTAATTTACTGAAATTATGAAACAAACTATTTCTATTCAAAAAGTAGTGGATGGTTTTAAACATGAGAAGCTTTTGACAACAGTAACTGAGCTGTGAAGATACACAGAGCAACCTGACCCATGCACATAGAGTAAGAGAGAAATAATAATGCGCTAGTCTAAAATTCACATGCCAGCCGCTGGCCCAGAGTGTCATGTGTAAAACAAGATGTTATATCTCTAACAATTATTAAAATAAAGGTAATTATGGAAGTGCAATTTACAAGCTCTTAAAAACTGAAGGCATACGTTTTTCTATGTTTCATCTGGGTCACAATAAACCTGTAACTGTGACCCTTTGAAAACCTTTGGCATCCTGACCACACAACAGTGGGTGATATGCACTTTTTGCTTTAATGTGCTCAAAGTCCATTAAGCATCTGTGAGCACATTATACCATGAAATATCATCTGAACTTTGGGGTCTCTGATTATAGGTAATACCGATTGCAAGTAGGCAGAAATAGCAGCAGGGTCTTGTGCTTTAAGGCGAAGTATAAAATTACAGCTGGGTAGCCTGTGCAAATGTTGTATGTCTTTAGGTCAGTAAGCTTCAATTTTGCGTGTGAGAAAATGCTGCTGCCAGCCTTAGAGTAAGTTTCAAACATTAAACAGGCTCAAAGGAACATGTGTTACCCTTGTAGCAGGTCCATGGTGGACGTGGCGACCTCGGCGTACAGCAGGGTGTGTCCCAGCACGCTGCTCTTCAGGTTCTTACTGTAGGTCTCCATACTGAACTGAGGCCAGCTCTGGGCCTCTGAAGAGTTGGTGACCAGGGCCAGAGAGCCATCAGGCAGCGAAGGACCATCCTGGAGCTCAGAGCAGGACACCATCTTTAGGGAGGTGTTGGATGATTTAAGGAGACCCTTCTGGTCTGCACGTGTCTGCAGCCAATTCACAAAGCTGGCCTTGGCCTCCTGTAGGAAGAGACACAAATAAAATGAGGTATTTATTTTATAAAAAAATATTGAAGCTATTTC
This sequence comes from Notothenia coriiceps, assembly GCF_000735185.1. Taxonomy (NCBI): domain Eukaryota; kingdom Metazoa; phylum Chordata; class Actinopteri; order Perciformes; family Nototheniidae; genus Notothenia; species Notothenia coriiceps. The sequence continues at coordinate 78,770 of NW_011361498.1, forward strand.
TTTACAAAGCCAGATCCAAACTTGACATTTCTGTTATGTAATTAGATATACCCACTGACAGCTTCTCAGATTTGTTGAGCTATTGTTGGTTAGATCCCTGTAATAAAGTTTGTGGGTAACACAAGTTCAAGAGATTTTCAAGTTTTGTTCTACGGCATAAAATCCGTCAGTAAATACCCCACTGCTTAATGTCCGAGCGTCTATGTGTTTTAAACGGAGGTTGCTAACAAGTGAATGAATGAGACTACTAAATGTCATTATGCCAAACATTAGCCGCAATTAGTTAGCTCAGCGGTGGTGATGCGCAGCCATGTGACAGTGATGTGGTCTTTGTATACCCTAAAGTTAGCTTTTTACTTATGGATATTGCATAAAAGTGGTGTTAATATTTGTAGATCATTCTGCTAAACAAAACATGTAAGTATCATCAACTTGCGCCACAGATATAATTTTTAGCAACATTTTAAAATCTTTTCACCCTCTGTCTGAAACCAGAACCCAGTCTGCTCTGATTGGTTAGCTGGCCGGCTCTGTTGTGATTGGTCAACCGCTTAGAGATGTCCTGCGCCTTAGGCTATGATGTACAATGTGTTGGAGCGCAAGCCAACTGAAGCGGGAGTGTTACATAGTGATATGACGGTGAATACATATTAAAATATTATGGCTGTCAAGTTAACGCATTAATAACGTGTTAACGCAAAAAGAATAACGCCACTAATTATTTTTAACGTGCGATTAACGCATGTGTATTTGTCCTCGGCCCGCCCCGTAGTTTCAGAGCCCAAAGGCTTGAAGTTGTTGTTGTTGTAAGTTGAATGGTGGCAGATTCTAGCGAGAGATATGGATACAAAAAAGGTGTTTTAAACAGCAAGCCAAGCACACAGCTGATGCTGACAGTCCCGCTCCTGCCGCTCGCTTGCGGCAGACCACGCTTGAAACTTTGAAACTTTGCCGGGGAGACGCCTGGACAACAACAGCGATAGCTAAATGGGAGGCTACAGCTTAACATTGTGGAGGACGAGGGGCTGCGTTGGATAATTCGGATTTTATCCAACGTGTCGACTGTACATCACAGCGCATTATTTTGACCCACAGTAAACAAAGGATGGAAATATTATTTATGCATTTCGCCACCACAGCCAGTAGCATTATTGTAAATGCATGCTACCACTTAAATATGATTGTTACCGCCATTACTCAGCCAAATAATCATGTTGTAAAACCGCAGACATATATTGTATTTGTAATGTGCACCATTTCAATCCAAGCTTTTAGAGACTTTTCTGATTGATATTGCAAGATATGAGTTTGAATTTATTTGATGGAAGTTCTGTTTGAAATAAATGTGCAGGATGAGTTAATCAGAGCGTGTGTGGCTAATCAATGACATGGTGCAATTAGGCAGCAGGCCCAGTGTGTTCCAGTCACTTCACATTTATCAGGTTTCTCTCCTGTGTCCTTACACACACTACACATGTTGTCTTAATGTTTACTATCTTCTTTCTATGGTGAATACATTATATTGTTATGGACTACCTTCACTCTCTTATTAGACTTGACTCTATTGGTATGAACTCCCATGTATGTGAGGTAATAATGAAAAGCATTGTGAAATAGTTTAAGGTAAACAGAAGTTGATTGAGTTAATTTAACATTAATGTGAAGCCATCCTCAGAGTATGATTTAGATGAGCCATGGACTCTCATCAAACCCTGTCACATGATTGGCTGAGCATGACTGTCAAACATCTTGACATGGATTGTTTGACTTCACTATGTGTGACAGCAGAAGCAGCAAACCCGTGGACATAAACTCTACTAATGTAAAGTGTTCTAAATTCATGTTGGAGTAGAAGTGTCCTTGGGCAAGATACTGAACCTCAAACTGCTCCCCTCAGAGTGTGTGTGTGTGCGTGTGTGTGTGTGTGTAGTAGTTTTGTCAGGGCGCGTGCCATGTCAGCACTACTTCGGAAGCACAAAGAGCTATCAGGTGGACTCTGAGTACAGACAACTACAAGTCTGCAGAGAATCAAGATGATAATTGATCTTGTTTATTTAAAAGACTAAAACGTCTTAAGAGTAAAGACAGTTTTCTTTGACTAAAAAAGACTAAAATCTCTAGAATAACTCTTTACTAAATAAAAGGGATCAGGTAAATAAGATAGAACTAACAAGGACATTTGACCGAGGAGTCTTCCCTTTCTTCTAAAATTTTACTTTTACGACTTGGTTTTCCTGACAGAGCAGTAGGTTATTCTCGGAGCACCCCTCTGCAAGGTTGCCTACCGATATAAATTCTTATCCTAAATTAAAGTCACATTAGGAAATCTCATCATCCTTTTGGTTAATTTCATTCTAGTAAATATTCAAATGTAAGTAACACATGGAGACAAGAAATATTGTTGGATTCAATTCATTTGATATAAAACCAATGTCTCAAGTCTCATCTGAGACAATAATTCACAAAGTCAGGTGAATAGAACCACACAAGGTACCATGATCTAAAGACAAAGGTTTTCACACACCTGCAGTTAGACTGAAAGTCAAAGTGTAACTCAATGGAGACCTGAATAAATTAAACGCAACTAAAAATACAATATTCTATTAAATATTCTTGCTCTTTGCTTTGCCTGTGGGATGACCGTCTAGTGCAGGGGTGTCCAAACTACGGCCCGGGGGCCAAATGCAGCCCGCGGACCATTTTGAATCAGCCCTCAGCAAATTCAAAAAGTATAATGGAATATGGCCAACAAATGAAACTTGTGCTTGTCTTATATTGTACTTCGTAAATATAAATTAAAAAATATATTACACAGTAGGGTAGTATTCATGTGTTAATAAGACCACTTTTCAAACAAATTCAGCCAATTCAAGTTTCTAACATATCTTAATTGATAAGAAAAAAGCCCAATTACTTATTTACATAACAAGTTTGAAATATACCTTTCCTATTTCTCCTTATCATAATCAATCTGAGGGATGAGCTGCCAACACTCACAAGCATCATTGACCTACATTTGACTGATTTTGCTAACTTATAACTGAACTTATCCCTTCGTATATTTTTCTGTATGTGGCCCTCGGTGAAAAAAAGCTTGGACCCCTCTGATCTAGTGGGATGCAGAGGAACTGACAAATTGTATGATTAAAATCTGAATTAATACAAAAAAAATTGGTATTCATACAAAAGCTAGTTGTTATTATATCTAAAGTTGCTTAATAATGGACCAAAATAAAACATGTAAATAAATCAACCCTGCACCAATTCATTAATATCGAAAGAATTGTATTCTATATAAATGTGATCGACTTTTTTTTTTAATCACGCCTAAGATTCTGAGTAAATACAAAAAGGTCATCTTCAAAGCTGGAGAGAATGTAGAACATCGGATACAGAACGCACACAACAGCCACAAAATTATAACGTTTTGGAAATTCAAAAATACCTTGCTCAGGAATCAAACCAAACACGGAAAATAAAAGGAACTGTTCTAACATATGAACTAATGAGAATGTTACTCCCAACTCCATTGTGCTTTTCATTTGAATTATTCATATTTTATTTGTATGAATAGTGGTATTGTATTTTTTTTTTTCTGCAAGTACACGAACATCTGCAAGGCAGCACAAAACCACCGCTAAGCTAAAGATTTAGCAAACGTTAAGTACTCTCAAATAGCAACCCTTTTATCAACCGCTGTTTGTGATGACACGTAGAAGCTCCGGAAACTCTCCAGTGGGGTATTTACTGAGGTGTTTTAAGTAGTAGAACAGAACATGAAAATCCTTACAGCTTGTGTTGACAACAGATTTAAATGTAGGACTCATTTCGGCACCACTCTCGGTGCTCTTTGCTTGGGTGGGGGTAGGGGTTGGACGCTTTAAAGAATGGTGGCGATTTTCATTGGTCCAATTACATTAATGACAGCCTGATACCCACTGCAGGGCCTAATGGTAGGCCAACACATTACATAAACACTGGGTTTCAATAGGAAAGCTCCAACACCTTTTACTGCCTGTAGATAATAGTGACTAAAGAAAATAACAGTCCATCAACTCCAACAAGCTTTGACACACATTAAGCCTCTGCACAAACTTGTGAATCCTATAATAGTCAAACTAAAAAATAAATGGGGGTCTTTGGCAAATCCATTTCAGTCCTGATTCTATTTAACTGGAGAAGCCACTTCATTTCCAGACAGAGGGAAACAGGGATTTACCAGCTCATGGCTGAGAACAGGAACACCCACTGAGCAGAGATGGAAGTCAGCCGCGCGGATCACCAGCACACTGAACACATTAGTGTGTGTTTGAGACGGCTTTCATCACCTGCAGAGAGTCCTGCTACTAGCAGAGTGTCAGCTCTACAGCTGCTGCATGGTCCTGTGGGTGAGACCAGCACCACACTGCTGGAAAATACACAACTGACCCACGTCTCTCTTAAAAAGAGAGATACTTTTAAATGACAGAGGTGACATGTATGCATATTATGTTAATGGTTCCATTTGAATTATACATGGTTATTGTATAGGATCTCATTCTTATCATCTGCCTGTTATATATATTATTATGTGCAATTCATAATTAATATATATGTATTACAAATAAACCACTGCAAAGATTCTAATATGTAATATGTGTGTGCTCATTTTTACTCCAACTTATTATGGTAATAAAAATATATATATTTTATTTATCTTTTATTGGACATTTTACATTGTCTTCTAGGGTTTAAAAAAATATCATTATTTTATTGTATCTAATTGCACATTTTTACTTTAACTGTAAGTATATAGTTTCGTTCTACATTTTAAAATATTTATTTTAAAATGGAGCAACTGTCAAACCTAATATCCTCCAGAATAAAAAAGTATTTTAAATCCGATGGTTATGTAGAAAGCTTAAATGATCCCATAATATTGCCCGTGAATGTAAGCATATGGGACACAGTCTGTCTGTGTGTGGAATCTAGTATGTATATATATATATATATATATATATATATATAAATAAGTGTTATATTCTGTGGATTATTTGAAAATGTTTTGTCTACTAAGTGTTGAAAAAGTGGATAAAAAAGGATAAGAAGGAATCTGTCAAATCCGACTTATTCTGGTAACCTGCTGAGAACAAGTAGTAATTCCGGAGAACATCACTCCTTGAAACCTCGGGCTCCGTGCTTTAGCGACTCGAGACTACAATATTGAGGGACAAATCAAGCCGTCGACTTTAGGTCAAGTAAAAGCGTTGTGCAGTGTAACTCCCTCGGAGCAGAGACATGTTGAGGACACGGCCACATGCTCCCCTCACAACAATCTGGAAACAATTCTGCAGCCCCAAATTACCATAAGCCTGCTTCTTGTTGGGACACGGCCGGGAAGTGGCTGGGGCAGCGGGGTCAAAGGTCACACAGCAATCCAAATATTCAACAATGAAGAAAAAAGAAACTACAATACTACTTCTACCAAAACTAACGTTATACTATTTTGTTTTCTTAGGTTTTCTAAGGAGGAATGGGATCCCTCACTTCACTGATGCCAGCGGGGCCATGTGACCAGAGATGCTGGATTCTTGTTATAGCGACACCTGGAGCTCCAACTCCCCCTAGTGGTCATTCTGCAGTACATTCATCCTTAAAAATAACCTTAATCAGAATCAGAAGACCTTTAATCGTCCCGCAGAGGGGACATTTAGACAGAACCATTCCTGATAAACTCTCAATCTTATAATCTTATCTAAATTGAAACAGTATATGACATCAATTCAATTCAAATGACTTTTTTGTATCATTAGGAAATATCTGTTGAGCTATTTATTAATGAGATGAGAGGCACTTTCTTTCAATGTACATACAGGTATGGAAGTGTGAACAAAACCTGAAGTTATCCTGATCTAAGACCAGCCCCCGCAGAGTTCTTCTGGTTGCCTGCGTCCCATCTGCCAACCTGCATCTCGGATAGGCTTTTTCCATAAAAATAGACCACCGTTTAAAACAAAAATATCTGCCAACTAGTCTCTGCCAGATCAGCTGTGTTAGAAAAGCTTGGCTAAATCAAAGGTCTCTTGTGTCTTTTATATTTACAGACACAGGAGATGTCTATAAAATATCTCCATAGACATTGTCTTAAGATAAAGTGAACGTGTAAAGTGAAATGTTTTCCGGTGCTCGTTGGGTCGCTCCCTGTGACAGCTGATCAAAGCCCGATCCACGGCCCTCTGGTTTGTGTTGGCCCTCTGAGCGCGGCCCTGATGTTAGCCTGCTGCATATATGCTCATATATTTGCATACATTTAGAAAGCAAAAGTGTTTCCACGTGTGAAGCATGCAGGACAACGGTGCTGCCGCTCATACAATTAACTTTAATAAAAACAATCTGGTTCTCACTGTGTGTGTGTGTGTGTGTGTGTGTGTGTGTGTGTGTGTGTGTGTGTGTGTGTGTGTGTGTGTGTGTGTGTGTGTGTGTGTGTGTGTGTGTGTGTGTGTGTGTGTGTGTGTGTGTGTGTGTGTGTGTGTGTGTGTGTTGTATGTATAAATGGTTAGATGAAGGATGAATAGATATTTGTTCTCAAAGAGGGCAGAGAATGTGAGCAAGAAGGTAAAGATAACAACACATTTTATGAATTGTATACATTCTTTTGAAAAATAATATACTCTGAACGATGTTAATCACCAATTCAAATATTGAGCTTTGTTTCATATTTAAATGTATTTCTAGAATAAATAAAAAAGACTTATGACTTGTTGTTAATCTTTAAAAATGATTACCGTATATAGGGTTATAGGTATCTTGATCTTTTTTTAAGAGTATAAGTGTGTAGTTATTGCACCATAAGATTTGAGGTCTTTTAACAAAAACAATATCATTGGATAACTAACGATAGAGCTTCTTTTTTATAAGCCATGATTTCTACCCTTCAGCTTCAACTAACTTTGTTTTCTTGTACCTTTGTATATTTGATATATTAGTATGCATATTGTATATTAGTTGGAATAAATCAAAGAAAGAAGGGTCATCCTCCCTGGTGTCACCTTGACCTCATGTTAACCCAGCGCCCTATAAAGCACAGACAGGCGATCACGGTGGGTCTCACCTGAGAGGTGGCCAGCAGGTGGACTGGGCTTGGGGGGGGGGTCTGGCTGAGCTCACAGCTGAGGCCCAGAGAGTTGAGGATCTCTGTCAGGACTTCATAACGCAGAGCATTGCTGACCTTCAGCTCATCAAAACCTTCAGGTGGTAAATTCTGGGAGTCAGGAGCAATTTCCAGATGTGCCTGCAGACAGGAAGTTAAAAATGATTGCTATGGACAATGCAAGCATACATTTGATCTCTATGCACTTGCAGTTTAGAAATGTCCTCACAATCTGTTTAAAAGTCAGAGCTAACAGCACTCCAAAAAAGTGTTACCCTTACAACTTAATTCAACATTTTCCCATTTAAAATGAAATACTGGCCTGTTGCTCTGAGCAGCTTTCAGAAGAAGTCAGACCCACATAAATATTCACAAACTGCTAACATTTAGTATGAGTACTCACTAAAGTAAGACTTAACTGCAGGCGCAGTTCAGATGCATTCTGCCCCTAACACATCAGGTGCACTGAAACAGTTCTTACATGCTGCAATCATTCCTCCTGTTTAAAGTGCTCATTAAGAGGTCCCTTCTTAATGTGATGCTAAGATGCCGGAAACATCTAAATGGCAATATGGACTAGTACAATATCCACATCGCAGTAATTACAATATTTGGTCAAAATATGTGAAAATATCTAAATGAAGACTTGAGGTGCTGAGAACTCCTGTCCAAACAGTGTTCCTTCTACTTAGTCACAATACAAATGTTGCTACACATCTTTAAATGTATTTTTCAAGGATTAGATGTATAATAATGTTTCAAAAATGATCAGTCAAAGTCAGTCAAAATAATCACAATTAGTTATCTTTTCCAAATTGTGCAGCCTTACATTCCACAGTTCTCATTTTGTGCATTTATATTTCCAGTGTTTAACTGAAGCAAAGTATGAGGCTTCAGCTGAGTTAGAAAGATTAAGTGTGAACCTTCTAGACTCTAGAGCACATCAAACTCAAGGCCCGGGGGCCAAATCAGGCCCTGGGTGGATTTAATTTCGGCCCGCAGGATAATTTCTAATTACTATTAGACCTGGCCCACCGGTATATTGCACGCACACCTTCACTCAATCCTGAGGATTTCCTCAGCTCAGAGCCTGACCCCAAACATTGATGAACTTGCCCCCTAGATGAGATGCCAAGTATCTGGCTTGAACTAGCATCACAGAGCAGCACACTGAGTTTACATGGATGTTTCCTTCTGCACTTTCTTTCTTGAGACAACAGGGCATGTTTGGTTTTTTCTTTGAGGGAAATTGTTTTTTTGAAGCTGCTGTTGGCCTGTGGGAAAATGTAATCATAAGAAATTACTGCGGCTGATTATTTAATGTTTAATGTTGTTTTTATAGGCAATAATTTAAGCTTTGTTAGTTCCAGGTTTAATATGTGCAATAAGTTAATTTCAATAAGTTTCGCAGTAAACATTGAACCAGTCCGGCCCTCGACTAGTACCAATCTTTTTTATTTTGGCCCACTGTGTATTTGAGTTTGACACCCCTGCTGTAGAGTCTTTAAAAGTGTGTTTCAAATGTGTAACATCCCTGAACTGCAGCTACGCAAGGAAAAGGAGATTAGTAAGTACATTTCACTCATGTGGGCACCTGACTATCGTCTTCTGAAACAGGCTTGTGAACGCAGCCTTGCCTGAGCTGAAGGTGACCTTCTGTAACCTGACAGGAACCTGGATGTGTCCTCGGAGGGACTGGAGATTTTGACAAAGACAGTTCTTCATAACTTTTATCACACACTGTGGCCCAATTCCAAACTGAACCCTACACTCTAGATCAGGGATGGGCAACTTGGATGGTGGTGGGGGCAACGTCATTTATGTACTGGCCACCACTAACCCAGACATTAGCCCCGATGGCCCGGTACTGAAATGGGCCGGTCGGACGATGTGGGCCGGCCGGATAAGTTGCTAGCACCCCCACCCCCCCCGGCGCGACAATTTAGTTGCGGTATTTACTGGCGGCACCGAGGTGGGCCGGTCGGAGAAGTCACTAGCACAAATGTTTTATTACGTTGTTTATAAATTAATCTGAGGGCCGCAAAAAGAGGAGGTGGGGGCCGCCATTTGACCATCCCTGCTCTAGTAGTCCCACTCACAGCTGAATGAGGCCCTTCCTTCAGGTGGAGGGTGTGAATACAGTGGCAAGTTTTGGGACAAACTCCCCTCTTTTCAACAGAACTTGTCATAACCAGGGTTATGAAATATAGAAATGTGGTTCTAATGTTCTTCCACTTCCCTATACTGTGTGTGAATGGGCTGGTACACTTTAGAAACAGGTTTTGATATAATGCATTCATTATTTAACATGTAGTTAACTCAATACCTCTCTGAAAGTGTCAATAAAACACAACCTTGATATCTTGGTTAAAGTAGAATGTATGACTTGGCTGTTGTATAAGATTGCATAAATGTTCAAAGGGGCAACTAACAGATAAGGAAACCGTAAGTTAAACAATTAAAAACATACTCATCCCTGTTGACGACTACAATCATCACTTTCAATATTGTCCTATGTCCTCATTACCAGGCTTTGGTAATACCGGAATACATGTAATGGGATACGTAATTAGGGTATAAGAAAAGCTGTATATGTAAAACATATCACAGTGACATAAAAAAGATATAGGGACATTACTGGTAACTATTATAGAAATGATTATTAATAGGAAGATTACAGTGTTATTTTGAGTTAAGAGGAATAGATAACGAAGCTGTTGGTGATCTAAACCTAAATACTGTTGTAAGATCATATAGTGTTTGTTGTAAAGGATTAGATGTTATCTCTTCTCTTAGAGCTGTACTGTTTTGTAGGGTAGGTGTCTATACGCCCACTGCCTGAATCTGCTTTATGCTTTTCACTTTCTTTGGTTAATTTGTTCTGTTTTTCATTCAGTAGGGGAACCGATATGTTCATAAAATAGTGTGTGTGAGCTTAACTTATCCCATTTAATCAAAAGTTTAAAATACTAGTATTAAAACTTGTAATACTTGTATTTTGTAAGGGAGGTGTACTTGTAATAAACACATTCATGAAACTTGTGAGAGAAATAAAGAGGTGTTTTACTTTTTTATAACATCTCACCTTAGTTTTTCGGATTTCTGAATTATCGGCATAAATTCAGATTTATTTTTATAAAATAACTTGGTAATGGGATTAATTTGTATAATGTTCCTCTTTTTCTTTTCACACTAAGGTTTCCAACAACGTCATCCCTATATATTTTTTTTTACAACTCATTAATATATTAACGCAATACATTTTAAAAGTACCCCTCCCCTGGTCCTTACCTGACAGAGGACAGCTTCTCCACCATCTCCTCCGTGGGTTACCCTGACAACAACCATATCCCTCTGATGGGGGCTGTCTCCTTTCAGCTCCCCCCACAGCTCCACCTCACCCCCTCCCTGAGTGTCCCTGATGTAGACCTTCTCGCTGGCCAGCACGCTGAGCTGCAGCTCCGTGCTGTCCTCCCGGGTGAAGATCAGCCGGCTCACCTGCCCCTGCCGCCTCTCCCGGGCCTCCAGAGACAGGCCTGCAGGGCACAGGGTGGAGGCCAGACCCAACACCCTGCCCCCCTGGCTCAGGTAGGTGAGAAAACGGGTCTGAAGCTGGGGGGTGAGAGTTTCCTCCTCGGCCAGAACCAGGAGCCTGGTGTTCTCCAGCCAGGGGTCGCTCAGAGCCTGCTGCGGTTGGAGGGGATATATTATGTTGTTTTCCATGTCTATACACTCTGATATCAGCTGGCGCACGGCTTCATAACGCTTTTGGCAACCCCCCGTGTACAGCAGGAGATTTGGAGGTTTGCTTTTACAGTCACTCAGCCCAGAAAATCCTCCATCGGGCTCCACATCATCCAAAGTCTCATCTCCACTCCCGAGCTCGCCTGAGTCATCATCAGGAAGGTCTGGAATGTTCTCAGCTGAGGCGTATTTGACAGAGAGGATGGTGCTGTTCTCCAGCTCCAAACACTCGTGGCAGCTGGACAGATGGAGGTGGTGTTTGTGGCCCTCCATGTGGAGATAATTCCCCAGGGAGCGGTCCTCCTGGTCACAGACGACTCCCAGGTCCTTGCTCCCTCTGAGCGGCTCCGACCCTCGGCGCTCCTCCAGCCTCCTCTTCACCTCCGGGGTGAGGAGCAGGCTGCCTTTAGGGCACTGGAGGAGCTGGTGGTCTGACGGGGGACGACGCTCAGCAGCACCCCCTCCAGTGCGGGTGAAAGTCTCAGTCTTTGGACACTGCTTCTCCAACAGTTCACTGAGAGTGGATTCTTGGAGGAGGACAGCTGTGGGAAGGTTACAGATATGTCAGTGAAATGTGGTGACTTGTATGGTGACTTTACACAACCTTTACATGCTACAAATAATACATAATTAGGTATACATATTGTACTCACACTCTACCTCAATGCATTAAAATCTGAAACTACTTCGCATAATATTTAATGTGTCTTTTAGTAGTAATAGTAGTAGTAGTAGTAGTAGTAGTAGGTTAGTCCATTATAGTGTGTTCTGACTTAAACTGTATATTTTTATATTGTGTCATTACTGTACATTATATTATATTTCCTGTTTCTTTTAATCATGTGTACGCCTTGTTTACATGCTGCTGCAACAAAACAAGTTCCCAATTGAGGATCAATAAAGTACATCTAATATAATATTTAAATAGATGTTTTGGGCCGAATAGGTGCTCTACCCTAACAAGAGTAAGTAACTGCAATATATAATTCGACCACATTTTCTAGCTTCTACCAAAATAAATTCGACATGTTACACCTAATTTATTTAATAAACACTGCTGCTGCTGCTACTTTTCTAACCAAATGAGTACTTTGTAAATTGTAATAACTGTTCATTTCACATTTTAAATATTATGGGCATTCCCTTTATCACATTTTCTTTTTGGTCTCTATCCTTACTTTTGCTATGACAATGTAAATGTCCCCTCTGTGGGACGAATAAAGGAATTCTGATTCTGATTAAGGTAAATGTGAAATGGAACTGAGGCTACATACGGATTATCTTCGAAGGCTTAAGCCCATTGTCCAGCTGAAGGCGGTCTTCAATGAAAGCCACTCCCAGACGACTGAAGTTATCCACGCTGGCCTGGGCCACCGCTCTGAAGGGCTGCCCAGGGCTGTAGGCCAGAGGGCGGCAGTAGTCAGACCACTTCAGCACCTACACACACACACACACACACACACACACACACACACACACACACACACACACACACACACACACACACACACACACACACACACACACACACACACACACACACACACACACACACACACACACACACACGTTTTGAGCTTAAACTCATATTGATTGGAATATATATTGGAATATTCATTGGAATAGAATCATCTAAGTAGTATAATCATAAAGCAGCATCAAGGCGTAAAAACAAATGTATACATAGATTAAAGCAGCAGGCAGCCACCTAAAGGCTTGGGCGGTTAAGCCTTTGTTAAAAATGCAATGTGACAGGGGTAAATCAAAGCAAACACAAACAACACAGGACCAAAACAACATTCATTCAGTGTGTGGACGAGCAGTAAAAGCGGACAGATAAGGAGAAAGAGAGAAGGAAAGAAAGAGAAAGAATTGAGGCGATATGGGGGTGCATTAAAAAAACAAAAAAAGATATTCCACTTGCATAAAAAGGGAGGAGAAAGATCGCTGTCCTGTTGTATGAGTGAAGGTATGGATCATGTCTTGGACTAGATTCCGAGGTTTAATTATTATCCTAGTCCTGAACTGTCTTCTCTTTTAAATTGCATACTCGTCAGGTTCGACTGTAGATGCAAATATGGAGGCCATGTTCATATGTGGAGCTGCGGCAAGCAGTACTGCAGCATCAGGACAAAGACCACAAGGCTCAGGGACAGTTTTATCCCACAGGCCATTGGACTGCTCAACTCCAGAGCTGGCACTATTTTGTAAAAATATCTGTTTTATGTCTTTTATGTATTTGTATTGCATTGTTGAGGAACCTGTGACCCAGGTTTTTCATGACATTGTATATGACATTAAACCTTTGAAGTCTTGAAATGTAAATGACTATGTTGGCTAACACAGTCACTGATAATGCTATCATTTTGCGTTACTGTTGATTCTGAAATACTGTAAAAATGTTGGACGTTTTGTCTGCAAGCATCTGTTCTGTTTTTTTACATACGCAGTTCAACTATAGAAAGAACAAAACATTTGTATAACAAATAAAATGAAACATTTACAATAATCAAATTGGGTGTTTGGAAAATCAGGGCGAAATATCTCTTATATATATATATATATATATATATATATATAAAATATCGCTTAAAGCCAGCTTTTCTGAATTTATGATTGTTTTGGGAAAATGACATGTTAAGCAAGGTGTGGTGCCTACTTTCTGATTGGATGTGTGAGGAGAATGGTAGCCCACTCTGTGTCCTGTCGCCTCTATGATGAATGAAATATTCTCTATGCGTGGACCACAAACCAGAGAGGAGCCCAACAGCACGGTCCATTTGCTAAGGTCATCACATGCCTGCGGACAATACAGACAGCATAGAAGAGAACAAAGAACAATACAAGGCTGTTACACATCCGTTAGTAGTTAGTGACACAAGTCATCAAAGTCATCAATCAAGTTGTGAAGAAACTATAAGGCAGTTAGAGTGACACCATGACAAACAAGCTGCAACGTTTTCAATAAGAAGACACAGGCTCAAAATATTAACAGTGTTTCAAGTTAGTGAAGTCTCACACAAGTAGTTTAAGTCTCACACAAAAATGAAGGCCTCCCGACTCAACTGAACAAATCGATTCAGCTCCACTGTCACAAAGACAGATACAGGAAATCATTCCTAACAGCAATAACCTACTACAACACCTCGCGTCAATTTAATTTAAATGTATTTAAAAAACTGCAACTTGCACACTTGGATAATGTTTAATAGCCTTTGTTTAAATATTTTTGTTGTAAAGTAGGGCCTAGTGAAGGTGTATTTGCAGTCTATTTTAGTTAAATACATCTTTCATTATCTTTCTAATAATTTCCAAAAGTGGGATCAATAAATATATAATCTAATCAAACCTGACTGAGATTGGAGCATAAACCTCTAATGTAAATCTTTGATTATAGGCTTATAGGTATACAAATCTGTTTGTTTTTACCAATCAAACACTGCTGATTTGTTTTTAGTTTGTAAGTTAATCAATCCTCTTAGTTTAAGATAAGATTCACTTTATTGATCCCAATTTGGGAAATGTTTTCGTCACAGACAGCAGCATGTAAACAAGGAATTGCACATAATGTGAAAATGAACAAGAGTAGAACAATTAAATAAACATTAACATAAAATATAATATTACAATTAAAAGTAAACTATATATTGACACTAATATATATATATATATATATATATATATATCTGTAGACTATCTGTCAAAATATACACTACAGGTATGAAGGGCCAATTTACAGCTACACTTGAGTGTATTAGGGGAATTCTTTTATGCCAATAGGTTTACGTAAAAGTCAAGTTTTTTATTCCAGGACTTTTATGGATATCATAATATTTATTTTGTATTTTACTGAATTAAAATATCTGAGTGCTTCCTGCTTCTGGTGCTAAATGAGAAATGTAAACAGACTGTGGGTCTGTGGCAGGCCCAGGATCAGTCACCACACACTGTTTACATCAGGTCATTCAGCGCTAGCTCCAGTATCCAACCTGAGGCTCCGTGACATAGACGGCCCTGTCCCCCAGCTGGAGGAAGACGTTGTCCTCAGGAGGAGGCGGGCTGGGCGGCCGTGGTGCGGCTGTGTGTGCTCCGGTCGGAGAAGCTGCTGAGGCCGGGCTGGAGCACAGTCTGAAGCCGAAGCTGAAGCTGCTGCTGTTCAGTCTGCACAGGCTGTTGCGGATGAGCACCGAATAGCACTTGTTAAAGCGCACCCACAGATAGACGTAGCACAGCGTTATTAACATTTTATCCAGTGTTAACGAAAGGGGCCATGGTGGCCATACTTCTCGCCATGGAACTTGACCTTGTTCACAGCAGACCAAACACTACTGTAGAATCCGACTGTCAAGCTAACTGCTAATGTATTCGTCCTGTTTAAAGGCGGGTAGCAACAACAAGCGTTAAGGCTCGTTACCGCCCCCTATGCTGGAGTGTGGGAAAGTCTTCTTTTTACCTTTTTGGACCACAAGTACATTTAGTCAAGAACTGTACTACTTGAGTACAATTTTGAGGTACTAGGTAGTTTTCTATGTAATGCTATTTTGTAATTCTACTTCACTACAATCCAGAGGTAAATATCGTACTTTTACAACTACACTACAATCCAGAGGTAAATATCATACTTTTACAACTACACTACATTTATTAAGTAGCCTATCTTTGGGTATTTTTGCAGATTTGGATTAATGATGTGAAATATAATAAACACTTAATTAAGACTTTAGTTGCACCTGGAGTAAATTCACAAGCTGCACCTTTACCAGCTTTGATAACACTTTAATTCATCAATAAGTTTAGTTTTTACATGAAACATTTATTAAACGAAAAATCAAACTGACAAAACGTACACGGACCCAACTGTCACCTATTAATCTAACTGACGCACATTCATAACGGACACACAGGTAGGAGATGGTGTAATTGATATGCACTATATCATGTTACATATAAATATGACCAACACCATAGACTGCACACTCACATATTTTCTCTGTATTAACCGCAACCCACACTGTACACACATGATCCACGACTGAACACATATTATCCACATCATAGACTGATGGTGCCTCTCGCTGTCTATCCGGCATTGAGTAGCCGAAAGGCGGGAGAGAAGAGAGCAATCAGCAGGGAGGTACCAGACTACTAGCTAAACACAACTGTTAGCGCTGTGTAAGTGTTCATTTGTACTACTCAATATTGCTTATGAAGTTCTTGGTAAATAATACCCTTTGAGCATGGGTTAAAGGTATTGTGAATTCGTTTTTCCCCCAGAAACTGTACATAAAAAAAGTTAGATAGCCTCTATTAGCAGTTTTGCTAACTTTTTGATTATATGTTACATTCAACACTTCATATAACCTGATGGACTGTGTGGTTGTCTTTGAGCTTATACTTTACCGCCAATACTCAAATGTTGGCAAAATCCTGACTTTTTAAATTAAATTAAATTTGAGCAGAACCCTCAGTTAAGGCAAAGTCGCTTATGTGTGGGGGAATATATAACGTTTATATACTATAAACATTAATGTTCTGATAATCCTTGTATTATTTAGTATTATATTTTATAAAATGACTATTATTACTGATTAATTTGCTGGCTAAGGTTAAGTTAATCCATACAACACTGATATATTGCATAACAAGTAGCCTAAGTTTAGCTCATGTACTAAGAGGTACAACATTTCTCTCTGAGATATAGTAGAGTTGGGTACAACATTAAATCATAATAGGACACACTCAAGTTAATATCAAGTACCTCAACATTTACTTAAGTTCAGTAACTTTCTGTAGGACATATGAAAATGTATGTGTTCCAACTGTAATGATCTTCCATACTGTAGTTCAGGTGTTCAGGGTGAAGCGGATGAGACAGGATGACTGCGCTGCCGTTCCCCTGTCCTGTTCATGTGGGGGTTGTTACCACTGGACGTGCACACGCTCGACTACACAAATACACTTTGGAGAGAAACCTGACCAAGTTGGAGAAATTGCTGAATGAGGGTATGTAACTTTGCTTTGTAATGATACCCCCTGGTTTGTATCTAGACTGCCATCATGAAGATAGACAAATTCTTTACTCTCTACATTACACTTCGACCCCAGAGCTTTCAATACAGGAATACTTACACTTGACAATGCAGACCTAAAACAAAAACCTGGTCTTATTGTTTTTTTTATGTGTACCAGGTGTTGATGTGGACTGTGTGAATCATCTGGGTCAGACAGCACTCTTCTGTGCTGCTCTGTCAGGCCAAGTGAAGGTGACGGAGCTGCTTTCTGCATTACGGAGCTGACCCCAACCAGTGTAGTGTGGGCCTGGCCCCTAATTCTAAGAAACCATATTCATTCTGATTAGGATTGCTTCTAAAGTCATTATGAGGAAATGGTTTTGTTTTAAAAGCAACTTTGAGTTGTAGTCAAAATAGTCAAGAGATGTCGCCTATTGACTTGGACTCGATCATTAATCAGATGACTTAAAGAGCCTGTGACACGATTTTCCCCCATCATCCAAACCCATCAATTTGAGTAAATATTGTCCCTTAGAAACCGTTACTGAACCTGATTTTTGGATATTTGACTTTGATAACCATTAATCTGCCCTTCAATGTTGACAATTTCCTGGATCTTCTCGGGGATTCTTCAAAGTCCCCGCCAAATTATGGGTGACGTCAATGCGGGCACAGCGCTCCAGCTTGCAACCGTTCGGATACAGCATCTGCATGTAAAAACGCACGAGGGCGCAACACAGCAGCAAAGCTCAGACAGCGATGACAGTTTAATTTGGAACGTGTCCTGAGAGCTCAATATGAAGGCTTGAAGGATCGGTTTATTTTGTTATCTGTTAGAAGTTTAGGAATTAAGGTGCGTCCAATATGGCGCGATCATACGTTCATGTAGCCAGTGGTGGACTGGGAACTAAAAATCAGCCCGGGCTCTCGACCCGGCCCACTTCGGTAACAACTAGTAAATGTCAAACGGGGGAGTGGGGGATTGTGCTAGTGACTTATCCGACCGCCCACTTCGTAACCGGCCCCCCGATGGCCAGTTCCGCGCAACCTGCACCCAGACCCAGCCAACGTAAACTGTCAAACGGGGGAGCCTCGCTGCAGGGAACGGTGGAACTAGTGT